>NW_010201008.1:6656-20161 GCF_000695765.1 Mesitornis unicolor | reverse complement strand
CAGCAGGATTAAGAATTTGGTCCCATTGCCAGTAAGTACCGAATGAATTATTACAGAGCTAAAGCTATGGGTTATTCTTCAGTATTTTCCAATACAGACCAAGAGCTGGATGTCTGTTTCCAGTTACTGGTTTTGAATGGTTGCAATATTGCTGTCTTTTGGTGAGCTTTGGTGTGCTCCTATTTTCTATAATGATTGCGTGTCTGAAATGTAAAAATCTTGCAAGTTTTTCGTCAGAGCTTTGAATTTTGAGAGAATGTTTTTTCATTTATTTTTCTTAAAAGGAAGATATATTTTTATGAACTATATTAGAGGCCCTATGCTTTGGAGGAGGAGCATAAGCTTTCTGCATGAAAAGTGGCTTTAGTCACTTTTTGCACATGCTCTTTTGTGAAAAAAAGAAAAAAACACCTTCTCTCTTCCTATGTCCTCATCTCTGACAACTCACATTTGTGCGTTGGGTCTGATGGCAGGAAATGTGTGGTTTGGGGCTTTGTGAGGAGACCAGGGAGGTATTGCAGCTATCAGTCAGCAGTGCAAGTGATGGGGATTTACGTGTAGATCTGCAAACTCCAAGCCTTGTCTCTGTGAATTTTGTGTTCACTGTTTTGTGATCTGTGAACTGGTTTTCTCCTACTTATGCATACATCTGCAAGCTGACGATGACAATTAAAAGTGCCATTAGTTGATGGATTGTCTGGAAAACAATCATTGTGAAAAGTCATTGCTAACAAACGTGTTGTTGAAAGAATGGGTCCAACCCCTTTTATCTGTTCTTTGGACTGGTTTCATAAACCCAACCTTATAAATGTCAGGAAGCAGAGAGAGGCAGTTGGGTGTTTTAGCTTCACTTCTGCTCTAGCATAAGGCATGGTTTAAAGTTTCCCTTCCTTCTGGGAATATACTCGGTAACAAAACCTCTCAAACACTTGGTTCTGTAAACATTACATTGGCCAAAATCCATCTTACCAAAGGAAAATCTTAACTGTACTCTTATTTGGAAGATGAAGTGGTTTTACATATGTGAAAGCCATATACCAGCCTTGGAAAGATGAGACTAATAAACAGAGTGCAAGAAGGGACGCTCTGTTCTGCAGTTCTGTGGTATCGTTACCTGTACTCAGTAGCATACAGCCAACATAATTTACTGGCTAGGAGACCTTTTAAAAGGTGTTTGCATGTGCTAAAGTAGTTTCTACAGAAGCCTTAGAGCTTAAGAGTGGAGAGGCCTTTGGACATGCATGTTTTTTACTTTCTCAGTACTGAATCATTAGTGCTACTTGCCATGGTAGTGATCTCCATATAGTGATCTGCCTTTTTTTCTAAGCTCTTCTAGACCAAAGACAGCGTAAAAATGATACCAAAGGATACATTTGGCCTCTTATGAAATGGTTCTTCCTTCACATGTACTCCTTGTTGCTGTGCAATAAAATGAAGTAGTCATTCTGAAATCCATAAAATCAACTGAAATGTTTTAAAGATGAAATTGCATCTGGTTCTCTTAGGTTTTGTCCTTTACTGTCTTGCGTTACCAACCTAAACCTCTTTGTGGAGGTTTTGCTTTTAGCAACAGATCTATAAAATAGTCTAAGAGGTATCCATGGAAGTGTTGTAAGAATTCATTGTCCAAGAGAAAAACAATAATTCAGAACATTATAATTTCATGGATTTCTGCCCCCCTCCCCCTCTGTCCTATCTTCCATTTAAGAGCAGCCTGATTTGCAAACTGGTGGAGTAATGCACAGGAATCCTAAAAAGGTCTTCAAGATGGACTTCCTGTGGAGTAGCACCGTGTGGTTGTAAGCCTGGTGTGTCCAACCGGCTGCCCCATGGAGCAGGGAAGCGGGAGGAGGTTTGGCACTGAATTGGTTAGACTTTTTGGTCTAGAAGTTGGTTAGAAGTTTTTGAAGTTATTTTGACAAGGATCCTTTGCCTGTAAAACATCATCTAATTTTTATAGTGGAGTTGGAACACTTGGTGGAAGTGAGAGGACATAAATATTTATAAATAATAGAAATAAAAATAGGAAATTTCTCTTTAGAAATAGAAGTTACTCAGAAAGAGAATACCCAACAAGTTTCTTGCATTGTGAGTTAAGCTTAACATGTTTAAATGTACTGAAGTATGTAAAGGGGACAGAAAGATTTAATTCTTTCTACATTGTTGACATCTTTCCAAGTCCGTATTCCATTGACCTGGACAACTTTGAAATAATATGTTTTCCTTCTTGGCACAAGGGATCTTCTACTCGTAGTTATTTAGAAAAGGCATTCTTGGTGAGCTATGTTTTCTGAATAAGTGTAGACATTATTTCTTTTTTATAATAAGTTTTTGAATAATAAGTTAATGGTGGCTTTTTTTTAAAAGCAGTGGCATTTTTTCAGATAAACTTCTTTTTTTTTGTCTTTCCGCCCAAGCAATTTCTACAGATTTGATGTTATTTAGATAATCTGTTTCCATAGAAAACGGGCCGCTCACTCAGGAATATCCTGGGGTAGTAATTAATACAGTTTGAACCATTGTCCTGGTTTGAGCTAAATAGAACTAATTTTCTATTTAGTGACTTTACTTTTCAGCTCAGTCTCTTTTAAGTGGCTGAACTTGCTGAAAACTGGCAGCATGGCTTTCTAGTATGTGCTGCTAGAAGATAAGCTCAAGGTCAGTTGTCTCACCATGGGTGCTGTGTCTGTGCAGACCCAAACCTGACCAACGAGGTATTCCATCCCACACACGTCATACTCAGTATAAAGCCGAGGGATCACCAGGGTCTTGGCCCTTCTTCCATCTTGGAGCCCTTCCAGCTCGGACCCTTCTGTCCGTCTCAATCCCGCAATGACCGAAGTCTGAGCAGATCCTGCTAATTCATCTGCCTCTGATCCTGGTCCCTGTGTTCCTGCATCAGCTCCCACTGCTGCTGAGTTCGGTCTGGGACTTTTCCAGTGCCTGGCTCTGCAGAGCCTCTGGTGACGTATTCGTCATTGGTGGAGGGTGGGGGGAGGATTTTATACTGGTTTTGTAGATATTTGTACATATCTGCATATATTTCATTATTTTCCGACTTATATTATTATCCTGTAATATTAGCATTATTATTTTATTAAACCTGTTAGTTTTATTTTCCAACCCGTAAAGTCTCTCTCTCTTACTCTCTTTTCCCTTCTGGGGAGGGGAGCGGGGTTCATAGAGAGTGTCTGGCCAGGATTTAGTGGCCAGCCCAGCCCTAAACCACGACAACCATACCATGAGAGATACATCTTGAAGCTTGAGCTCAAAACAAGACGAGGTGCAAATCCTCTCAGCACTGCATGGTAACAGTTGATTTAGTACTTGCAAAGGCATTGTTATCTTCTCAGGCATCATGCCAAAACCAAAATCCATTTATTAATGCAGTGAAATGTTGGATAATGAGCTAATGAACTGTTTTGACATATGACATTTTAAAAAATTATTGTTGGATTAAATTTACTGAGCTAGAATAAAATTAATGATTTTGTTTTAGTTCCTACGAAAATGTGTTTTTCGGGTTTTTTTGGATTTGTTTTTCTGTGTGTGTGTCCAGCTTTACTTAGTGCTATAATTTGTCATCACTGAGTGGTTTCTATGGAGTGTGTTTGGTATAAACACAAGACTGTTCTCTTCTCTGTATTGGGGAATTTTATCCACAGCCTGCACCTGAACTCTGTGAGAGTTAAATCTGGCTTCATTTGAACTAATCTCAAAGAAGCAGCATCATAAATGCTAATGGAAAAACTAATGGAAATGCTCCTTTGATTACTTCAAAACTGGGAGGAACCTAAAAAAGTTAATCGCTTTGTTTCTTACTTGAATTCAGTTAGAAAGGTTTAGTGTTCCAGAACTGGTATTTTTTTAACAATTATTACTGAAATTTAATGAACCTTAAAGAAATTGAAAAAGCATAAGGGCAAGTGCCTACTGGTTACTTTAGGAGAAAAAACAGGAGAACATAATGTCTATGCCAATGCTCTCCTAACTTCTGTCATTTAGCAAATACGCAAATTTCTTTCAAACTAATCACTGGGAGTCGTTATGTCTCTTTTTTTAGAGGGGATGCCCTGATTTCTGCTGCTTTCAGAGGATATGCAGCCTCCCATTCAGCTTTGTTTTGCCAATCTTAGTCTGGTCCAACCCTTATACACCCCGATTTAAACCAATATTACATCAGACGCAATGATGCGAGAGGATAGCTGGGTACACCACTTTTTATTATTAAACAAATCAAGCTTTTAGTTCATGAGAGGAAAAATGATATTTTATTCCATGGAGATTTAATAGACCAGGTGCTTCTCCCTCTTCCCCCACCCCCCATAAAGGTCAGTTAGAGTGAAATGATAAGCATCAATTCATGAGGGGAAAAATGTGATAGGGGAAAATATATCAGCATTGCCAGCAGTTTTGCTGGTTCCTGGCAACATGAAAATATAGAAGGTGGCAGGCAGGTGTGACTGTGTAGATATTGAGCTCTGTAGATATACCTAGTCAATTTTCTGCTTTATATTTTGTGAAATTATTCTTGAGATATTTTGTAATGTAATATCCATTTTGGATGGGAGCTTGTATGAATTGAGCAAATACTTTAAAGGAAAAGAAATCTTCTTTTCCACCGGTCATTGTAATCTTTATCAATATGAGCAATAAAAGGAGTCTACAGTGTCTGTTATTTGTCCTTTGTGGATTCCTTTCTGCGTATAAGTAATTTGTGAGTAATAACTAATTACTTACTAGAAGCTTGGCTTCCCTATGCTATTGCACATGGTACCACATTTCACTGGTCTACGGACAGGAGGACACACCAGAGCTGTGCCTGACCTGCCGAACTTCTCTCAAGCTCACTGCTCCTCTTGGCTGCTTGGAAAATCTGTGGAAAGCCCTGACTCTTGACTGCTGCACATGAAATAAGTGGCTTTAAGGGCAGCATGGGGCTGCACGATGCCTCTGGGCATTTGCTGTAGAACCTTCTTGTCAGAGACCTACAAGCCTCTGTCAAATTCGGTTGGAGTTGGGCAGTGTGCTCTAAAGTTCGTATGAGGTGCTGACACAGTCATGTAAGAATTGCTTCCTTGGAGGACTGCTCAGAAGTGAGGGTTCTTCTCATCTTTAGCTGCCAAGCTGATCTTTATGGCAGCTTTGACATCCTTTCTGGTCTGCCTGCCTTCATTATGGCATCCTTCTCACTTTCTGGTTCTCAGTTCATGTTTGTTTTAAGTGAAACTGCCATGGAGAAATATACTTGGGATGTAGGTACGGTAAGGAGCACGGAAGGGCAAACAAAAGCACCAAGTGCCTCTTTTGCTGCTGTAATGCACTGATTTTTTTGGTGAACACTTTAATGAGAGTTTTATTGGCCTTATAGCTAAAGTCTAATACTTCTGGTGGCTTTGTTACAGAAACATTCTTCTATTTTCTCCCTTTGGCTGCCCCATCTATAAAGAGAACCTGGGTATAATTTTCCTAGTTTTGAAAAGCTCTTTGAGGTCTACAAACAAGAAAATAGGTATGGAGGTGTTAGAGGGTATTTGGCCTCCAAGTGAGAGCAATTGCAGAGTGACAGAAATACGTTCGTGGTGAATCCAGCATACCTTTAGGGGTAGGGTATTTTCAACCCTGTGTGTTTTTACACTCTCCTAGCAGTTTTATGTTTGCTTATTGCATTGTTTATCCCAGTTTTATTTAAATAGCAATCCTGGTATGCATCTAGTTATGCTGTATTTTTTTTTTTAGCACACCTGACTAGCAAATGTCTTGTACAGAGATATGATACACCCCTTGACTAGAGCTGAGAGCTTTGTCTTAATAGTTTGAGTTGTTATGCTTTGAATAACTCATTCCTGTTTGTGTATTTGTGTTTTATTGTGAAGTTTGAGCACACAAAATGTACAATGTTGTTCCTTGTGTAATGCCAGTGAATTTTAGAGAAACTGGGATGGAGCAACAGACAGTGCCAGAAAGAGAAGTAGAATGTGGGTTTTCCAATCGTCTGCTGGCTAAGTCACCTGGTAATCACGCTATCAACTGAACCAGTAGAGCTGAAATGAAAACAGGCCATAATATTCAATGGCACCTCATTCCTCAGTTACAGTGCAAGCTATAAAATGCAAGCAAAAAATTTTTCCCACTAGCCCAATTTATATTAATTGAAATAATAAAAATCCAGGGGAAAAAAAAAAAAGAACAAACCCTCATGCTCAATTTGCAGACAAAAAATAGTAAGCTCTGCATCTGCTCCATTTTTACAATTTTGAAATATTTTCTATTAATGGAATGTCTTTGTTTTGCAAGTGCCTCCTTTTCCTTCCCAGGAGACTTCCTTTAACATGGGAAAATTGAAAAAAATCCTTTAAATGAAATACATTATAATTTCAAAGGGGTCTTGTTAAGATAGTCAAAATAAATGGGGATTTACAATTTAGATTTATTATACAGTTGTGGAGGGGGAAACCATCTGTGTTATCTGGTTTAAACATAAACACAGCAAGCATTTCTAAATACAGGATATATAAACAGTTCTCAGTATGCTAAATATTGTTGTGGTTTAGCACATATACTCAGCATAACAGGCAATCATATAGAAAAGTCAAAACACATTGTAAAAATATGTTATAATCTGTAACAAATGGAATGATCTCTTTTCCTTCACTGTTAATTGTTTGTGGATGATCCCAGGCTTAAATTGGTTCTCTATTTGGCAAGTATTAGTATTTCCTCTGTGCAATCAGAATAAGAACAAAATACAAACAAAGCAAACATGAGACTAATGTATAGTCAGTATGGCTGAGTCAAATAGAAAAATCTTCCATTGTAAACTTCAAAGCCATCCTTAAACTTCAAATTGCTTTAGATGTGGTCTTAGTGAAAACCTTGACGTTCCAGAGAGGAGTGAGTATTCCATAAAACAGATCTTCATATGGGAAAACCATGACTGACTAATAAAGAAGGAAAAAAGAAAAGGTTGCAAGTCAAGTCAAGCTGTATAGAGGAGCTGCAGTGGAGAGAATAAGCAATATAAGGATTTACAGGTGCAGTTTTTTGCTTGCTCCTATGGAAACAGTCTCAGCACCAGCTTGTTTCAAAGGAGATAAATTTTTTTTGTTTATAAAAGATTCATCTGGTAGCCACTTGTCAGAGACAAATATTATTGCAAAATCAAATGGAAATTAAACTAGGGATCAGAATACGAGATTTATAAGATTTACATGAAAATAAGAGGGGGGGGGTAATACCACCAAGATGTAGCTAAAGACATCAATATCTCAACAGTTAAGAATAAACACCGTTAAAGATTGTCCAGGTACATTCATGTTTGGATCCATAGTTGGACACTTTTTAAAAGGGAATAACACTGTTCCTCTGTGTCTGTGGGGCCCATGCGACATCTGAGTACTTGGTTGTCAGGCGTTCAGTTCATAGCCCGCTGGGAACTGTAAGTTCTACAGGGAAGAAAGTTCCTGTGTATGATAAAACTGTTCCGACACCCTTACTTTTAATGTTGATGCTCTTGAAGAAAAAGAAAACAGTCTCTTTTGTGTCTCTTATTCTGTTGACATTTTTATTTACATTTCATTTTTCCAACCTCTAGTGGATGCAGGGAACTCAAGTTCCTGCACAGTGCTGGAGCCCTCCTTTAAGTGTATTTCCTTTCACAGAGGAAATTGATTTTTTTAATAAAGTCAGATCGAGGAGTTAGAAACAGAAAAAGGGCATTGCCAATACTTCTATGTTTTCATCTGAAAGACTTGGAAGCTGGGCAGATGTCTAGCTGTGCCACTGCTTTGATTAAAGTCGTTACATGATATAAGCTTTCTGTACAGTCGAGTGAGTACAGCTTTGGAACAGAGCTGGGATACTGCCTTTTGTTTCTAGATCTGCTGCTGACCTGCTGTGAAATGTGGGTAAATCTTTTAATTTCTTCTTGTCTTGGTTTCTCTGCCTGCAGAAATAATATAAAAATTTTTGCATAAAAGAAACATTCTAGATCAGAAGGTAAAATTCTCATTACTGTTTGTGATCATCAGTATCATCTCGCGTAACTTTTTCTATTAAGATTAAGATATTGGATAGTGCTGGAGAAATGTAAGTTACATAAACCACGATGTGCCGCTTGTCTGCATGTTTGGATACTAAATTATAAAGGATGTAAGTAGGCATACACAGACCACTTACCCCCGTTCTGGCTCCCTATGGTGAGAATGGAGGCAAGACGGGTGTTTATTCATTCTGCTCAGGATTGGATAAAATAACAGGCAGTTTGCTTCAGAATCAGAGATTGACTACAGCAATCTGTGGTCTCTGGCCAAAAGCCACTCCAAACTGTTGTGAATGAAATCACAGTTTTTCATTTCAGTTGTACTCTTGAAAGGAGCAGGGAACATTACAGTAGCCAAATGGTAAGCTCTGGATAAAGTAAGAAATCAGGCAGCTTTCAGTTGCTCCAACTTCTGTTTAGTAAGTACTAATGATATAAGGCAGTCCACAGTCAAGTTCTTGAAATATCTTGTGCAGCACATGTTTTTTTGGGTCAGATGCAGTTAACAGTAGAAATGTTCTTGTTTAGTTATCTCTAATACAGTTCACTTGGTTTGCTTCTAAATGCAGACGCAGAACTGGGGTCACTGCACTAATGAACTCCATATTTAAGCCATTTTGAAAATTGAGGATAACAGTGAACTCTGATATACAATATAGAAAGATATGCCTTTGTATAAATATGACTTGGTAAAGTGCAATGCCTTATCATTAATGTGAGATAAAATAGTATTTCCCTTTTTTATACCTTACATTCTATGGAAAGTGGCCACTAAAATTCCCTATGTGAACCCATTCCCAAATCTCCTTAAGGTACTCTGGAAACAGTTTAACGAGTTAATATTCAGGATGCTACTTGTGCCATTAGGTGGTGCTTTCAAGCTTCTGTAGCACTAGAGGAGAATCAGGAGGAGCACTTCGCTTTGTGCGGGACGTGCTTTCGCGGGGCTGCGGAGGGTGCAGTAATGAAGCCCAGATGTGTCGGTAACAGGATACAACCGAGGGACTGTGGGAGGAGGAGGTGGGTGAGGCTGAGATTTGGCTTGTGAAAAAGTTGATGGGGGAAGTCACGTGCAGTGTGTGTGCTGTAAGTCTAGAAGATGATTCTGAGGCAAAGAAGTTAATGAGGCTAATGCTGTTCTGTATTAGCTGAAAACCTGGCTGCTGCATGCTGACTTTGGATGCACACTTGTAAGGATTGGTCTGGCTCATAGTTTAAACAGGTTTCGGTAATGTCTAGTGTACCAGGTGACTCGTGGGGGGTTGTAAAAGCGATTTGGCCTTGGATCACCTTGAGGCTCTGTCTCTGCAGAGATGACCCATGGGGAGCTGTCTGGTAAGCACAAAACTAAACAGGGCAGTGCTGCATCATTCAAAGAACTGAAACCTGAGTTGAGCCTTGAAATCCCCCAACAAATAATGTGCCCTTAGTCCCAATCAAGCCACTATTAAATTGCCTAAAATTAAAACAAAGATAAGCTGGAGGACTTCTGTCTGGCTCCAAGGGACCATGACAATACAAAGATATGCAAGAGATAGAGCACACAGAAGGGAATAACATCCATGAATAACTAAAGATAAGGTGGTGTCCTGCTCAGTAGGTCTTCTAATGTACCTACTCGGGAACTATTTTCTTGATTACTGCACCCGTGATACACAAATGATGTATGGTCAGAGCAAACTGCTGAGCTCCCACAGCCCCCTGCCTACACCATGTGATGGAGTAGGGGGCCAAGACTCCTCTCCCTCTCACGATTCTCTTACCTTTTGTATTAGCAATAGGGATGGAGAACGAGCCCAGTGCTGAAAATGTTCTTGGGGCACGTCTTATTAGCAATAGGGATGGAGAACGAGCCCAGTACTGAAAATGTTCTTGGGGCACGTCTTAGTCAGTGGTGAAAATACAGCCATAGGGATCTAAGTAAAACTGCTTATGGGCAGAGTAATCTGTAATAGTCAGTTCTGGGGATTATGGCTTCCTCTGGAGAAATCTCTGCAGTTCCTGTCAGGGGCAGCATGTTTGCATTGGTGAATTACAGCTGTGGTCCAATATAGCGGGTCCCATTTTATATAACAATGTTACCTTTTTAGTATCTGTATCTCACCCTTGCCAGTCTACAACTGGAGTTACTTTACAGTAACTCTGTGGCTAAAATTTGCTATTAATTGATACCTCGTTCTGCTGTTCACAGAATCACAGAATTATTGAGGCTGGAAAAGACCTCCGAGATCATCATGTTTGGGGTTTTTTCAAAGAGAATTCCTAAATTAATAACAGAAATAGAAAATTGCTCTCTGGATTTCATGCTGATAAAAGTTTGACTATATAACTAACAGCTTGGGAATAGACCTGGCCACAGTAAGGATTTATAGAGAACTCTCTTCATTCTGATATACATACTGATGTCTAAAGGAGGTGCTTTTAAGGATACACATTGTGGTTTTGTTTTAGATAAAGATTTGTCAAGGAGGCTTGCATTAACTCATATTGTATAAGTTTCCTACTGGAGCTCTTTGAGTTTCTGCTCTATTTGATGGATATTTTAAATATTCTTGCAAGTTCTGTTTCTATAGTTACGTCTGTTCTTTTCCTTAAAAGCTTCACTGCAACTGAGATCTACATCTACTGGTGCATGAGGGAAAAGAGAAAATCCATCTCCCATGGGTTGAACAAGAGTTAATAGTTTCAATACAGGAGTTTACAGAGAAATTTTAAATACTTCATAGTTTGCTATTCTCTGGAGTCTTTGCAATTTAAATCTAACACTGGGTAACCATTAGTTGGGAACCGGGAGAAATAGCGGTCAATTATTAGTTATGATGGTAGAAAATGTGCACGGCACATAAGAAACTGTTTAAAATATGTAAATATTTAATAGTTATGAAAAAACACTTTTTTGGATGGAGATTACTTCTTATTTCCTCAAGTACTGTCTTGGAGAGAATTACTTCTGTGTTTTTTATTAATGACTTTGGCATAAGCAATGGGATTGTACTGCTGAAATCTATTGATGACAAAAACTTAGGAGGGACCATAAAGACAGTTATTTTATTTTATAAAGAAAAGAACCGGACAGCCTTGGAGACCAAAGTAATAGAAAATAAATAAAACAAACCTAGGGCTGGGCACCTTTGAATCAAAGCATCCCTTCCAGAGGCTCACAGCTGGAAGCAGTCACAGAGGAAGAGGATCTGGGTGCATTGGTTGCATACTTCTCCTACACAGGAAGAGCATTGAGCCATCAGTGTGACATGGCTGTGGAAAAATGAAATGTGCATCCAGTGAAGTGCTCCCAAAGGGTGAGTACTGATACTTGTGTTCAGGCACTCCGGAGACCTTGCTGCGTATGTTGTGATGAGTTCTAAACACTCATGACCAAAAGATGTGGATCCAAATGGAATGTCCAGCCAGGATTATTGGAGGAGTGGGGGACTCCCTGTACAAGAGGAGATGACAGAACATTACTTATTCAATGTCAAAAAACTAAAAGCTGAACAGGCTCTTTTAGCTGTTTATATCAAGAAGGAGAAGAGTTTTTTCTGTGTTTAATCTAATATTGTCCAAAAAGTGCCAAAGAGCCATGTGTAAACTTATACCTAGTTATATTAAAAAAATAAAATTGTTTCCAGTTATAACAACATGAAGGTTTTGGAATTGCCTAGTTACTGCAGTACTTCTTAAATTTGTTCTTAAAAGGAGAAGGAGAAATTGAAACGTGTTTGTCAATGTTATATGTCATCTTTTCTCTTTTGGATAGTGCACCACAGGAAGCTGTATTTTTGAGAGAACAGGAGAGTAATTAATTTCCAGGTGTAGTCCAGAGTTCACAGTAGTCAGTAGGTGAATGTTTTTGGAGCAGCAGTTGCTCGAACACTTTTTGTACGTTGAGGCTGAAGCTCCAGATTGGTGTCCCAAGACATAGCTAAAAAAATAAATAAATAAAATTGTTTCCAGATATAATAACATGAAGGTTTTGGAATTGCCTAGTTACTGCAGTACTTCTTAAATTTGTTCTTAAAAGGAGAAGGAGAAATTGAAACGTGTTTGTCAATGTTATATGTCATCTTTTCCCTTTCGGATAGTGCACGACAGGAAACTATTTTTGAGACAATAGGAGAGTTTTTGGAGCAGCAGTTGCTTGAACACTTTTTGTATGTTGAGGCTGAAGCTCCAGATTGGTGTCCCAAGACAAAGCATTTACCAGATCCTTAACAGTGCAGTATTAAATAGTCTGGGGAGGAAAAAATAACTTATTCAGCCATACTGAAGTAGACATTTAAAAGTATTCAGGCACATACCATTTCACTTCTTTTTTTTTGTGAATGCCAGACCAATTGCAGATTCTCTGATCTAGCTGCCTTTGTGGACTTGGCTGCTGTATTACTGTGGTTATTATTTTCTTCTTGGGCTTCATATGTGGATAAAGTAATGACTTAGTTCAGTATGATTTGGCAAAAACAATTCTCCCTTCAGAACATGTTAGCTGTGGTCAGCTCTCCTGATAGTTCTGGCACGTTACCGTCCAGGTTTGAATGACTGCTAGCACTGGGGTCTGGGACAGAACAGAAAATAAAGTACTAATTCAGATTTGAAAACAGAGTGCGCTCTGCCTTTTTCCTTCCATGAATTCACTGCTGACCAGCCTTCACTAGCTTCTGAAATTCAAAACACTTTCAAAATTCGAGGGGGGAATGCACAGTGCTCTGTGTTGTGTTACATGTCATTCACAGCGGTTTTATGCAGACCTCTTATAAGGAAGAACTTTCTTTAATAAAAGAATGTGACATGAAATGTATACATAGAATTTTAAAATGAGTTTTTAATCACAAACATAACAAGCAGAGTGCAGAACACATTTTGAGGATTGTTTTTTTTCTTCGGCATGTTAAGATCACTTTCTGTTTGCGAAACTATACAGTGAAAGTCCCAATGAAATACCACTTAACTTATCTTGCAGGTATAGCTCACCAGGTATGTGAAAAGAAAGTGAATTTTCAAAAAAAAAAATACAAACCAATTGATTTTGCACTTTAGCTTTTTATGTGCAGGCAAATTACAGTCAGAAAGAACTGACATTCACTATACCTGTTACATTGCCAGCTCTACTTTTTAGTCAAGTCTCAGAGCTGGTCCTGCCTGGACCTGACTCTTCTCAGCAGCCTGCGTATTTCAAACCTGAGTCCTGGACTCTGAAACCACTGCATCCAGCTCAGAGAGTTACTCTGTCTTTCCCTTCCCCCATGGGCAAACAATCCCCTCCAAGCTGTGTAGCTGTAATAGAATCAGAGAATCATTAAGGCTGGAAGAGACCTTTAGGATCATCAAGTCCAACTGTCAATCTAACACCACCGTGCTCACTAAACCATGTCCTGAGTTGCCATACCCACAGGTTGCTTTAACACCTCCAGAGATGGTGACTCCACCACCTCCCTGGGCAGCCTTTCCAGTGTTTGACCACTCTTTC
>NW_010201008.1:5001-6610 GCF_000695765.1 Mesitornis unicolor | reverse complement strand
CTGACACAACTTGAAGCCGTTTCCTCTTGTCCTGTCACCAGTTACATGGAAGAAGAGACCAATACCCACCTTGCTATAACCTCCTTTCAGGTAGTTGTAGAGAGCAATAAGGTCTCCTCTCAGCCTCCTCTTCTCTAAACTAAACAATCCCAACTCCCTCAGCTGCTCCTCATAATTCTTGTGCTCTAAACCCTTCACTGGCTTCGTTGCCCTTCTCTGGACAAGCTCCAGTGCCTCAGTGTCCCTCTTGTAGTGAGGGGTCCAAAACTGAACACAGGATTCAAGGTGCAGCCTCACCAGTGCTGAGTACAGGGGAACAGTGATATGTGTTTTAAATACTTGGAAATCTCACTGTTGGGATGATGCTTATGCCTTTTAGTTGAATGGCAGTCTTACCGGCTTTGAAAGATGTTGGGCTGGAGCTGTAAACAGGGCTGTTACATGGATAACTGTATTCGTTGTGTCATCAAGATATTTTATTTGATGGTTTCATATTTCCTATGGTCACTTCTCTTTTAACTGCAGATAGGACAGCAGATTTCTCTTTGTCAAGTGAGGACTTCTAAGTTTGATGCTGAAGGTTGCACAGAGTAAAAATAAATAAACTTACAGGTAAGATGATGTTCAGTTCTGTTGTCCGTTGCTAGCATCTGGCTAGCAACTTAAATAACTGCAGCTGTTGAAGTGTTATTCTGACGCAGATCAGAAATCTCTTTACTGGTATCAAACAGATTTTATAACCATTAAAACCTGCACAGAAAGTTCAGCCTCAAAACCAACAACATTATGTCCTGTTTCTGGTACCACAGTGCTGGTCCCTGCATGGATCAGTGATGCATTGCAAACTGGGATGTGGAGGTTATTATATTCTGATTCTTGGAATTCAGATACGACCCTTGATAGGTTTTTCAGTTTCCTCATCTTTGGCATTACTATGAGCCCAGATTTCTATGTAATTTGATCGGGATTAATCTTTAACATATGTGCCATTCTTCTTTTCCCATAGTTAAAGTAACAGATGCGAGCCTTGTTTCTTTTCTACGCAGCTTTATTTTACTGTATTGTTAGAAACTACAAATGTCATGAAGACTTAATTTTATGGTAATGGATACGGGGCCAGAATAATTATTTCTTAATTACCATTTACAATTAGGTTGATCTTTTTGAAATTAGAAACTAACATCTAGTTGTGTGTATCAGCACACGAGTAGAGCATGCTGTATACTGCACACATGTAAGCTTTGCCTCACTACAGAAGGCATGCAAAGCAGAAAGCCAATCTTCTGCTCTTGTTTTTGTCTGAAAAAAATTAACACTGTTTGCTGTACTATTATTTCCTCATAGATGCATCCTCATCTTTGTTGGGTGGTACAGTAATGGGACAGCAGATCTGACTCTGCCCATTCCATATCAGTTTTCATCCACTCCATGCCCAGTTGAGTGGTACAGAAGAAAATATAAATTATTAGACAGAATTTAATAGCTTGCATCTCCATGGGGGTTGTGTTTCATTGGACTTAAATACTGCCAAAGAAGTGTTATGTGCCTAAGAAGTGAGACAAATGACAACAGCAGGCAGGTACTTCTCAGCATAAAACACCTGTAGGGA
>NW_010201008.1:0-4970 GCF_000695765.1 Mesitornis unicolor | reverse complement strand
GAAAGTTTTGTCTGAAGTTATTTAAAATCCAGAAGGGTCTTTTTATCAAGATACATTTTGTACTTGTTAAGGTATGCATTTGTCTTACAATTTAGTAGTATATACTTCAATCATTTTGAGAATTATAGACTTGTTTTGCTAAGACTGGATCTCCTGCTTGTCTGAATTATCACAGCCCCATTGCTCTTAAGTTCTTCTCACTTCAACAAAATCTTCAGTATTTCCCTATTCCTGGCTTTTTAAATCTTATTTTTAAGTTGGGGGGGGGGAATAATCTGTATTGCAATAAGGATTGAATTACTTCCTTTTCTTTTCTTGTAAGTATAGGGTATTGCAAGTTGTAATGTCACTCTGAATGGAGCATTTCTGGCTTGTATTTGCCCTTTATCTCATTATAATGATACCAGAAGTCCAATGTAAATATCCTTCTGTTCTCTCCAGCAACCCATATGTTAATTTAGTGTAATCAGAAAATAATAAGTTCAGTAAAACAGACTGCACGGAGAAATAATAGGGCTGTTAAGCATTTGGCAAGCCTTCATTGCATACTGCTGAGATACAGGATTCCAGTTTTACAGGACCTTTTGTCAACCAACTTGGTTGCTGTAATGTGCTGGGAAGATCTTCCTGTCATCAGACAGCACTGGACAGAAGACCATGAACAGCCTACGCTTCACAGTTTGTTTAATGAACAAACCTGGAGCAGAGATCCCATCAGGAAGGGCCTGTAGTGTAGCTCTGATTACTGTGTTTGCATCCAGTGCTGTACTTAATGTTTTCATACAGTCCCACTGGTTTTTTTTTCTTACTGAGAAATTATTTTTCATGGCATTAGCTGTGAATCAAATGGACTCCATGAAGAAATAAATCTTTAACATATCTGGATCTTTCAGGGTTTTTTTTTGTATGTAAACAGTATAATGTTTCTCGAAGCAGGATTTTACTTCTCTATTTGCAGTACTTGAAGAAGCACAAAAATAGGGTTTAAAGTAGTTGTTGGAGGAAGGTATGAACTTGTTTAATCCATGCTGTAGTGACTGGCAGTGGTTCAGCCTGCTGCAGTCAGTGCACTTTTAGCACATCCTATACATGGATATGTGTAACTATCTCGCCCAAGGAACCCAATGTGTCGAGAAATGTGCTGCTGCCCTCTGTGCCCTCCCGAACACGGCTCTATAGGACTCAGAAATACAACATGGAGGGGAAGGAAGGTCTTCTATTTAGAAAGTCGAATAGAGGAAAGACAACTGAAGGGGGAAAAAAAGTGTAAATGCAGACAAAAGCTATTCATTTAGTTACACTTAAAGTGCAAATAAAGAGAAAAAATGGGATTATATTTTTCAAAAGATAGTTCCAAACCACTTTTGTAAACCTCTTTTACAGTGAAAAACTGAATTGCAAGCTTTCCCAAATGGAACAAGCTTTACAGATAAAGATAAAAAAGGGGCACACTTGTTTTGTGACTTAGGAGGAAAATATTCTTCATAGAATGTATAATGTTAAGGTATCTGTGAATAAAAAGGAGATCTGTAGTATCAGCCATATTTTGTTGGTATTTTTTTTTAATTGCTTGAAAGTACATCCCAGAATAGATACACAAATGCTGTCATGAAACATAGGAACCCTGATGGATGTTAAGTTGCTCTGTGCAGAGTCCAGCGGGCATAAATCCTGGAATGGTGGGAGCCATTGGGAACCAAGAGGACAGTGCTGACTGTCAGCCTTTCTCACTGAGACTTTTGCTTTCCAAAGTTATTCTGTGCTGGATCTGGAGTAAATCAGCATTGCTGATCATAAAATTAATATTTTACATCAGGTGAAGAAAAGAAGTCTGTGATTTATCTATCTATTTATTTATTTAATTTTTTATTTCCGGAGTAACTCAAGATTTTCAGCCAATTTTAAAATGGGGATAGGTTGTACCGCAGCTGTGCACTCTAGTGCTGTTGAAGATCTGTGGATTGGAAGTGTTGCTTTTTCTACTTGTGGTAGGAGAGCAGGAAAATTCATCTCTCTCCATCTCCTTCATCCTGTGCTGAGAACAGCGCAGTGTGAGCTCTCCAGTCGTACAGCACTGAACTTGGTCCGTGTCTGCTTGCTGAAAGGAGTCCAGTATTGGTTGCACAGACTTTTTTTTTTCCATATGACTTGTTTTCCCCGGTATTTCACTTTTGTAATGCTGCTGCCCCATCATGCCTTATTTAATGGAGTTATTTGAATAATGTACTTTATTTCTATGGCTAGAACTACGTTCTACTTGCTTAGCTACAAAGCTTTACTCGTGCATGCAGCTTTCTCATGTGGCTCATAAATTTCAGTCAACTGTGAAAGACTTGGTAACCTTTGGGTATACAAGGGAAGCTTAATGATTCAGTGACAACTCTGAAGAGGACATATT
Organism: Mesitornis unicolor; assembly: GCF_000695765.1. Taxonomy (NCBI): domain Eukaryota; kingdom Metazoa; phylum Chordata; class Aves; order Mesitornithiformes; family Mesitornithidae; genus Mesitornis; species Mesitornis unicolor. The sequence goes on along the minus strand of NW_010201008.1, from coordinate 2,572 downwards.
CTTTAATATTAATAGATGTTATGGTGTTTGGAAGGTGGCAAAACGGCCAACTGTTCCTTTGTAAGCGTGATTGGAGAAGGTGCTGGTTTTGAGAACATGCTATGTATTTAACTCAAAAATGATTGTCTATTTATCAAGCTGTTTGTATTCTGCCACACCTAAATCCAGCCTTTTTTATAAAGCCAGATATTTGAAAACAGTTGTGAAACATGCATTATACTTGAAAATTGGTACTTGATCTGAAGACCAACCCTCACTGGTGTTGAAAGACAGATTCTCAGATGTGAATTCATTTTCTCATGCGAGTACTTTTGCTAACACAAGCAGTTTGTATATTGATGATCGTGTTCAAATTAAACAAAATAGATAAAATGTGAGATACTTAATTTTCTCATAATCCTATAAATAATGCTTTGCATTTAATGTTTGGCTATACTCTATGTGATAAATACAAATGTGAGACTAACATTTCCTGCTATTGCAATAACAAAGGTGACACACTTATCCTTCCTGAGTACATTAATATAATGGTATTGATCATTAAAGCTGAGAGAATCTGAACTGAGGGACCTTTGCCAAAATACTTAATGTGCCTTTCCTCATGGAAGTAGAAGATCAAATAAAATTAATGGCAGAGTTTGGTAAGACTAAGACCCATCAGCCAAGTTTTTTTTATCCTCTATCAATTAAGAAATGTCACAGAGTCACACAATATGAGGAGTTGGAAGGGACCTGGAAGGCTCCCCCAGTGCAACCCCTGCCAGAGCAGGATCACCAGAGCAGTCACACAGGAACACAGCCAGGCGGGTTTTGAATGTCTGCAGAGAAGGAGACTCCACAACCTCTCTGGGCAGCCTGGGCCATGCTCTGGCACCCTCACAGTGGAAAAAGTTTTTCCTCATGTTCAGCTTGAGCCTCCTGTGCTCCAGCTGTCAAAACAGCTTTTTGTAACTAAAGAAAAGTAATTTTAAATGTATAATCTTTGGTGTTCTCTGGAGCTGGGAGTGAAGATTATCATCACTTCCAAACAGAAGTGAGTGAAAAAAAAACCATCAGGTCCTAATTAAGAAGTTAAATATGCATTTGTGTTGTCCAGCAAAAGTATGATGCTCTTCAGTTTCAATTTTTTAATAGTTGAAAGGATAGAAGCCTCAGTCTGAGCTTCTCCAAACTTTCTTGTACATTTATGGTTGCCTTGGCTGCTTTTGAATTGAAGTGAGATGTCTTGTGTGACAGGACATTAATCTGTCTGTATGTGTTAAATCAGGTGATGAGATTAGAAGATAGGAAAGGAGCGACCCTGGTTGAGATTTTTCTGAGTGTGGGGCCCTGCTGGGACTTGCACGGGTTTTGTGATTTCATCAATGCCTCTCCTGCAGAACATCCCCAGCACCTTCCCCGGGCAAGTCGCATTGTGAATGGGGCAATGCTGCAATTCTGTGCTGCCAGCTTGTGGCAGTTGGGAAAGAGGTGGTGAAGAAGGGAGTGAGGGCACTGTGTGTTCTGAGGCTTTGGGTATCTTTGATTTGATATAAGAGAAAGGAAATGTCTCTGTGTTCTTCATAAAGACCAGCTTTTAGGGTGCTCTGAAGTCCCAGGAGAATGGACAGCTTCCAGTAGGGATAGCCTGTATATATTCCTCTAATAGAGGGGAATACACCTACGCTGACAGGCCAGACAACATCTGTTGGCATTTGCAGGTAGTGACGATCTTTCAGTGTTGACTATATGAATTTGAGGGCTTGAGGGGAAAAATAAAGTCACATTATTTGTTATATTAAAGAAAGGGGGAGAAAATGACTACTTTCTGTGCCGCACTGCATGTAATGCTGGCAACCTTTTACAGAGAAGTGGGAATTGCATAAATAAGCACAGAAGTCATAAGTCCACTAACCAGCCCAAGGATCTTGAGACCTTCTGCAGAATTAGTGCACATTTCAGGGCAAAAGTGGGTTTGAATTCACCATTAGCTGAAAATCCTCTTAACCCCCTCTTTCAACAAAACCTATGGAAGAGATGGCAGGATTCAACTGTATCTTTTTGTTTTCCTACTGATAGTTTTAGTTTTCTCCTGTGTAAGAGATGACAAGAGTTTCCCATTTTCCTATCTCATTCAAAGAATTTGAGATTGAATATTTAGTTAGCGTTGAACACACAGTTTCATAGAAACTATGAAACTAAAGTTCAGATCTGACTATGGCAGCAATAAATGCCTGTCATGTATTTTTATGTTGCTACTTGATTGACTAATCCTGTTCTGAAAAACACTGAGAAGATGCCTCGATAAAAGGAAACATCTTTGCTTTGAGCACTAAAGTAATACTGGATAAGATTTTGCTCAGATAGTTTTGTGGGTTTTTTATAGATAACTTATGAATCTCACTGAGTGAAAAATTGGCTAGATTAATCTGAAAGGACTTTCTTATGAGATCTGTAGTTGTTCCTGGTGTGAAACAGAAATGAAATGCTACGAGCAATATGTGTATTCCATCCCACGTATTTGTGCTAGCCTGATTGAGCAGGGGTTAATACAGTGGTTCTGTAGTCCTTGGCCTATAAGAGTGCAATATTG
>NW_010201007.1:28830-34746 GCF_000695765.1 Mesitornis unicolor | reverse complement strand
ACCGAGCGATTCTGTGATTCTGTGATTCATTGTCTCCCATCAGTTAGTTGCCCATTGATAAGGTCCCTCTTGAGCCTTCTCTTCTCTAGGCAAAACAGTCTCAGTTCTCTCTATCTTTCCTCACAGGAGAGATGATCCAGTGCTTTCACCATCTTTGTGGCGCTTTGCTGGATTCTTTTCAGCATGTCCAAGTTTCTCTTGTACAGGGGAGCCCAGAACAGGATCCAGCACACCACGTGTGTCCTCGTCACTGCTGAGTAGAGAGGGAGGATCACCTTCTTGGACATGCTGGCAACACTCCTGCTAATGCAGCCCAAGATGCTGTTGGTCTTCTTTGCCATGAGAGTGCATTGCTGGCTCATGGACAAATTTTTGTTCACAACAGCACCAAGGTCCTTCTCTGCAGAGCTGCTTTCCAGCTGGGTGGCCTCATCGCAGTGGAATGGAGGAATGGTACACATTCCTCCTCAGGTGCAGGAATTTGCATTTCTCTTTGTTGAACTTCAAGAGGTTTCTGTCAGCCCAGTTCTCCAGCCTGCTCAGGTCCCTCTGGATGACAGCACAACTTCTTGCAGTTTTGTATCATTTGTTAACTTGCTGAGGGTTCACTCTGTCCCATACTCCAGATCATTAAAGATGTCAAAAAGCATTGGTCCCAGTATCAATTCCTGTGGTACACCACTAGTGACTGGCCTCCCTGGGCCTGACCATTCAGCCAGGTTTCATGTCTAACACTTACATATTTCCAGTGAAGGTTTTCAGAAACAGGTTTCCACACTATACATAGAAATTTACATAATTCTATTTTCCTGGCTGCAGTGTATGCATCCCCAGAAATTAAGCTTTCTTACTGAGTCCAAGCAATGCAGAACAACATGATGGTGCCAAGATGTAGCCCTCTAGAAATAATTAATTTCATTTTTATTTAGTAGTTATGTTAATTCTGGTCTTTCTGTTCACATAAAATTGTGCCAAAGTAGGTGGTAATAGTGTATGATTTAACTTTTCATCCACACATGAGAGTAAACCAGAGCAACCAATTTCATTCCAAAGAATTTGGATTCAGCTGCCAAACACAAGTGGAAAATTGTGAAATGTGATTTACTAAAACAATTTCTGTAGAAAAAGATTAATAACATGCAAAATGAAAGGTCTGGTGACTCCCACTAATTAAGTTTCAACCTAAGTGTTATTGTAGCTCCCATTAACTTCTCATCTTTCTCTTTCAAATTTAAACCAAAGTAGATAATTTGTGTGACTTTTAAGAAAATAATATTTTTTTACCAGGTGAATCACAGTTTAATTATAAGGATAATATACTCTCAATTATGCTGCCATTCATATCACTACCTCTATCCTTTTGCCATGAGTACTACCTTTTTTTTCCTGAAGTTGAATTCCTGAATGCTCTTTGAAATGGCGCTGTTTGTTTTTGACTCTCTGCAGCTCTGGATCACTAGTTTAATACGCTGTGCTGCTTTAAAAGGAATCCACATCAAAGTGGTAAGCTTCCTTCTGCTACACCAGACAATAAAGTTGCTAAAGGATAACAATGCCCCCTGGGAAGGAAGTGAAAACACATTCTTAAACTCTTGTAAGTCAGGCCAAAATTGTAACATTCTCTGCATTTAGAGACAGAATAACATCAAGAAAAACTATCCAAAAGGGACTTGTCAGATACCAAACACAAAGTGCAAGCTATCAGGTTCAGAAAAAATTTTATTTCTATTTGTTACAATTTCAAAGTAAATAGATCCATAGGGTTAAAAAAGCAGTAACTTTTAAGTGGGAGAGGAAGCTCCTGCATAGGGCAAGTGAGAGCACTTCTTCTTTATAAATTATATTCTGTAATCCATTTGTAGATGCAGAGACATAAACATATCTATTTGCCAAATTGCATATATCAAAGCAGTCAAAATAATCCTACACATAGATTTATAAAATGATAATATATCTTAGAGTTACAATATTTATTGAATTACCAAAAGTGACTTCTGAATAGCTTTTTCTCTGCTATACTTTTTACTGAATGATCAGCTTTTAATATTAAGTGGAAAGCCTTATAGAAGACAAAGCTGCAAGAGTCATAGATTCCAGTAACCCTTTGTCCATCTCTAAGCTTTCAACCCTGTATTTCTTTTATTTCTCAGATGAAATGAAATGCATCAAACCCACTTCAGTTTCTGTCTTTTAAAATACCAAAGGTGAAAAACAGGGAAGCAGTGGATAATGTAGTAAGCAAAAAAAAAGCTCTGTGAGAAGGGAATCTTTGTTCTGTATCAGCCATTGTCAGAAAAGAAAAGCGTATGTTCAAAAAGAGAAATAAGAGACTACGATCTCTTTTTAAATATGAGGAATAATAGGTTCTACAAAAGTATATGTGTGATATGTAGATCTCCACTGAAAAAGTATTGTAACAGAGGTAGGGGTGAGGGATGATGACAGCTATGGTAATAGAAAAAAGGCAAAAGTATTACACAAGGATACGCACATGAGGAGTGTCAGTTGATAAGGCAGGACCAAGAAATACTTCCAAACAACATCTGGGGACAAAAAATCATGGATGTTTCACTAAGCGGTGAGCAAAATTTAAGTCAATGGCTAGTTTTTCACTAAGATCAGCTCTTCTATGTTTAGCTACTACACTCACATTTATTTATCACTTTAAAAAAGTTCCCTTACCAGAGGAGACTTCCCATACAAGTTAGGGCATTTGTTGCAGCCCCCTCATCAGCCTGACCTTCAGTTCCTAGTGTTGGATGCACACACGGAGAAAATTTATTTACCATTCCTGAGGCCTACTGAAATTCACATCTCACTGGGGACCTGTCTTTATGAGCCTTACATGACCTGTCTCACAGACATAGCTTATCTTCTTCTGGAATATATTTGGATATATTTCTTATTGTTAGCCATTCATATTTGCTGCTTTTAGATATTGCCCTGTCCTCCATCCTTCTCTTCAATGGACACAGGATCAAATATCATCATAAAAGCCATACTAAAGCCACTTATCTAATCTCTCTTCATTATTCCAGTTAAGATGGGTTTTACATTTTCAGCTATGTGTGGATTTGCATAGACTTCCTATCACGCCTTATTGGAACTTATTGCCTTATTTGAGAAATAATATCAAATCCCTTTTTCCATATACCTGTCTGTGCTTTTCTTCCTTAGCAAAGTGACCAACTTCATGTTCATATGGAACATCTGGCCTGGTGCAACTGAAACAGAGTCTTTTTAGTAGGTAAATAGTGCTATAATTATTCACAGGCAGAGAAGAGAAAAAGTCAAACTTCTTTCTGCATCAATTTTTATTTGTAATTAATGGTCCCAGGTAGCAAATTATCTCAGTACTGAAATTGGAAGTTACTACTGTCTATTTAGGCTCATCCAAAATCTGAAAACCAGCCATCACACAAAACAGAAATTCCTTGTTTTTGAAGATTTTTTGAAGATACTCAACCAAGGCAATGTAATCACCTTATTAAGAGCTTCTAAATTAATTTTTGTATTTCACAAGTCATTGCCTGGGACTTTAATACCTGTCTCTCAAAATGATATCAAAATATGAGTGCATTCTGGTTGTATTTCTTACTTTTCTCAAGTAGCAGCTAAATTTGAACATCTTCTGCTGGAATTCATATTGATTCTAAAATTATTTCACTTATGTTGCCCTTCTAAGATGAATCAGTCAATGTAAAACAACCTCAGAGATAAGCTGTTAATGGACATAAACAGAAACAGAATACCTTCACACTTCTTCCATTTTATCTTTCTTTTTCAAAACTGCATATATAGTCACTTATTTTTTAAAAGTCCTCTGGTTTTTTTTCAAACCTCCAAACAAATGAAATGAATGCATAGGGAGTTTGCTTGCCTTCTCCCTTCATGTGTTTAATACTTTAGTGGGATTCATTTTATTGATACCAGAAGCTTTGTTGTTTGAATATTCCTGATGCCTCTTGGAACTTGTCAAAATTCAGTTCCTCAACAGTGAGCTCAACCACTGGTTGTCCACCTTTACTGAGCTCTTCATTAAAGCACTCGCCAAAATATCTCACCATCTATCTGTAACTGCATTCTGTGTAAATGTGTATTCTATTCATGTGATAATTCCATTTTTGTCCTTTATTGAGCTTTCTTGTTGTTAATATTCTTGCCTCCATACAGTGACATCCTCGTAGAATGACCTCACCTTATTAGTATGTCTATCCTGTTCAATCTGCTCTATCAAGCTAGGCAAGCATTGTCATTTGCATTGTTTTATCAGTCTCTTGGCATTTGTTTTGTCTTGATCATATTCCTCAGCAGGAGTCCAACTCCCGTTCTGAACACATGCTGTTCTTACACTGCTGGCAGGCAGTGTAAATAATTAACCTTTTTACCATTCTGTTTTGCCCACAAAAGCAGCTTCAGAAGACATTTACTCTACTTTCCTTTACATTTAATCAGAGCACAGAAGTCACAGCCTTAGTCTCTCTGTCGATCTTATTGCTTCATGATGGGACTCAGAAATCAGGCAATACTGAATGTGAGTTTTATCCCTCTTAATGTTTTTACTTTTTTAAGCAGAAAAGTAACTGACATGTTTTCAGCCAACTGTACCTTTCACAGGTACAGGTACTTCTGTTTAACTACAGTGCACTCTAGACTACTAACAACGGGCAATAAGCCCTTCATCTGCTCAGACATAGACCTACTAAGTAACACATTTTTCTATTCTTCCCCAGCATTTCCAGGTAATTAGATTCTGGAACCAAGGATGCAACATGGATTTCCCTAGGATGTAATCTTCACCTGGGACATTAAAGCAGCACATCTTTGCTGGCATCACTTTATATCAGCTAAGGATCTGGCCTGTTGATTCTTTTTTGAGATGTGCGTATAATCAGTACCATTAATATCTTGCCAGAAGGCACTAATCCTACTTTTGCAGCTTATTGTTTTTTGTAATTTTTCAATTGTCTTTGCCACTGATTGAAAGAAGATGCTTGCATTACTGATTTCAATGAGTCTTAGAGAATGCAAAAAACCAAGCTTGCATGTGGAGACACTTCTGAATTTATAGTATATTTGTTGATTCATCTAGACTACATTTGGAAAAGTGAACTGGTGAATAATTTGAGGCAATTCTGTGAGCCATTTTGTGTCATGCATAATTTTACCAGCAGATAAAATTGCTCTATATAAAAGTAGAAAGCCTCACGCTCTCCTCCACTTATCTGATTTGACAGGCAAAAGTAGGCAAACAGTGAAAAAAATGCAAGTGAAGTAATGTTTTTGGAAAAAAAACACAGGATATTATTCAATAAACAAGCTAACTGATGAACATTGTCCAAGCATAAATATTTTAGGGCAACAGAAAGATGCTGCTGAATAAAAAATAATTGTTTTACAGAGACAGAGTTGTTTTCTGTGTTGTTCTGCACACCTCTATTCTTAATTTTTGCCTTTGATTACCTTGAGGTAATTTCAGTATCGAAGAAACGTGGTTCCAGTTGCACTACGTGGCCATTGTGTGAAGTAGAAGGAAACCAAACATGACAAGCTCTGAAAACAGTCTTTTACTGAGCCCTCAGAAGAGGTGAAATAGCTGAATTTTCAGAGTCGGTATGAAAATTAAGTCTCTGAGCATGCATATTTCCCTTCTCATAACCTACAACACCCATGCTTAGAAAACATGGGATACATTTCTAATGCAGTGATGTGTAATGTTACCATTAACAAGGTCAAAAAGTTTCCACCAGTTTGAGCTCTGGGTCTTCCAAATCATACCCATGACACACAGACTGCCAGCTGGGATCAGGAAGTATTTTTTTCTCTATTGAGGACAGGAGTAGTGCTTTCAGTTCAAGTTGTGCACAGCAATATCCAGCACAAACCAGCTGTCTGTAACTGTGTACTGTATTAGTG
>NW_010201007.1:0-28799 GCF_000695765.1 Mesitornis unicolor | reverse complement strand
GGAAAGCAACAAGTTACCTAGTCTACTTTCTTCAAGAATGCTATGAATTCCTGGTGAAGACAGTGAGGACCTCTACTACTATTTGATTAATTTTCCAGTTTGGTGAAATGTGGCAAAGGCAGACAATGCAGCTGTAATACCTTTGACATCTGTAAAGAATGCCACATGAGACACTTAGTTACAGTATTTGATGAATAGGTTACTTCCCAAAGAGCGCAGTGCTTAGTGTGTCCTGCTCTGAGAGTAGAGAACACATACATCACCTATATCACCTTTGGGTACAAACAGGTTTTATTCCCAGCGGCATCCTGGCAGCAGGACATTGTGTAAGTTCTGTCAAAACAGGTTTTCACAGAGGTGCAGAGGGATGCAGTAGAAAGGAAGATGGTTGCATATTATCAGTTGACGCCTTCTGGGAAAGCAGCTACATAGACACTGGCCAAAACAAAAAATAAACTCTACATAAAATGTCCAACTATTTTGATAGCTTATCTTAAAATGAGAAAAACAATGAAAGACAGAGTTTAAGCTGCCATTTAATCTTTAATTTGTATTTTTGTACCAGCTCAGGTGTCTTTCCCCAGAAATTTGCAGAACAGTAGAGGAATGAAAGCAAATTGATGATGGGGCATACAAATATGACCAGCATTTTCTTGAGACAGAAAAAACAAACAAGCAAATAAACAAAACACATAGTATTATAACAAAAGTAGGCAAATAACCTGATGTGTCTATTTCTTTTATAACTTCCTTTGTCATAGTATAATCAGGTAAATTGAGAGAGTATTTACTGACTTAAAGGTATTTTAGTGAAGTATTGGAATCGCTGGATTTTTTGCTTAAGGACTGAGTGGTAAGATCTTCAATATATTTTCAATGTCATTAAAAAGGAAGTGAGAGAGTTATCTATTGATTTAACTCAGATGTTTATGATGTAAAATTATGAAGAAGTTTTTTTAAATCATATACACAAATATATATGATACACTAAATGACACCTAACACACCTAAATGACACAATGGGGGGAAATACAAACCCTGATACTTTTACATTTTATGAGTTACTTGCTCTTTAGTGTTTGGCAAGACAAATAGAATTACATCATGTGAGTGACTCAGAACAGAACTTCACTATCAATCACCTGCCTGACTCTGCACAAATTCTGTAGGGCATTCAGGACATTTTGCTGCCTATGAATATTTCAGACAAGATGAATCCCTGAAAGCTTCCTGATGGATTAATACTGGAAAGTAGGACTTTTTCTTGGTTTATAGCTGTTTGTCAAAATACTATTGCCACTACTGCTCTGCAGAAGAAGCATGTCTCTTTAAATGAAGGAACTAACCCAGGGGAATATTGCTGACGCTCGTTGTCACAAGTCATTTGAAAGTAATGATATTTAATATATTAATATTGTATGAACTACAACAGCAGAAAATGGAGAGTTGTATTAGCTTCTAAGCCTTTAATATAGCACTAATGGAAGTGAACTACAATGAATGCTTTAATAAAGCCACATCAACAGCCAGAGTCATCCAAAGGTGCAGGCTATGGGCCTGTTGTAAACCTCCAAAAGTTCCCCAGCAGGTGCTATGGGAGGAGAGTCCCCCGCACCGCACAGACATATTCTCTAATCCCCATAAAACTGTGGCTGTTGACTGTCTTTTCATAATGACAAGCCACTTTTCTGGAAAACTTTTACTGCCAGAAACCCTGTAAAGGAATTATTCTGTATACAGAAATGACACTGATAACTCCAACATACATGCTTATCACTTCCAAAGTGTATATCATGGAGAATTTCTCTGTGAACACATTTACCTGCCCAAAGACCTCCAGTTACTACTGCAAACAAGGCCTCCAAAATGCTTATGATACCTCTATCATAGCAATCTTATAATAGGAAATCAGCTTATTTTGATTATATATTGACATCTTATTATCTGAGAACTAAAATGAGAGCTTTATTTTAAGTAAATATTACTTCAGCTCCTCCACACATCCTCAAGATGCTGTTCCAAAACTAATAAAATAGATTTGTTCTGATTTGTGCTGCTTTGTTTACATTGGGGAAATCAGAAGTATCATTTGGTGCATTGTTTTTATCAAAATAATAATTTAATTAGCTATATGTCCATCTAAGAATTCATCCATTAGTAAAATGTCTATTTCTTTAATTAATCTGCAACAACTTACAGTTATCATAAGCCAGGCATATGGAATCATAATATAGTCAATGGAGCATTTGCCATAATGCCACCCTTCAACCAACCTGGATGCTATATCATTGGAATATCTTCTTGCTTTTAGCTCATCTCCAGCCTTAAACTGTGCTTCCACCTCCTGTTAAACAGCTGCTACATGCCAGTCCAAGGATAGCTGCATTTCGATTCATGTGAAAGAATTCCTTTTTCTCCCATGACTACCTCTCCAGGTTGTTATAAGTATTAATTAAATTTTGCAGAAGGCCTAGAGATATTTGGATGCCTGCGAAGTGTTATTAATTACAACTTCATGCTAAAAGCAGATATCTTCAGACTTACACAACTTCCAAGCAAAGTGCCTAAGCATTCTTGAACTTCACAGGAGTTTTCACAAAAAGATGTGAAATTTGGAGGTTAAGTGTACTTTCAGTCAGAAAATTAGCCTTTACAGAACAGAAAGAAAATACACCAACTTTTCCTGTTTCAGACTTTGTCAAATGACAGAATATTTTTCCTTATTAGCACAAATATTAAAGAAGATCTGACTAGTATTAGTGCAGTACATCTGTTGTAGTAATGGATATGAACATGTGAAGCTATTCTCTTATTTTGTTGTAGTAAGAATAAAAAACACAGTCCATTAACAAGAACAGGGAATATGATCTCACTTCATCATTTTCAAAGGAACTGATGGAATATGAAATGAGTTTCATGGCAGTAAAGCATCATGGTATTACAGAAATTATTTGAAATTACATAGATAAATGGACAGATAGATTGACAGCTGCAAACCAGTCCCTTGCATATTTGTGTGTGTATATATATATATATATTTATAAATGTCTGCATGTATATATATGTATATACACATTTATATTTAGATTTTAATACAGAAATAATGTAGTATTGTTTAACTTATATTATTCATACTTGTGACATTATATATGCCCTTACCAAACACATACTCATCCTATGACAAATCAGACTGGTATAGGCAATAGCTATTGTTTCCATAAGCTGAGGATCTGGCTCTGCACACATGCATGAAAGGCTGAAGAGAAGGGGTCATTCCCTACAAACTTCCCAATTTATAGTGAGTGTGACATTTATGGGATAGAATACACCATTATTGGTCACTTTGGATCAGACTCGGATTATCTGTCCTGGGTCATCTATCCCAAAGTCCCAGCTCTTGCTTCCGCTCATTGCTCTTGTGCAGAGAGAAGGAAAAAAAAAACCCAAACAACCAAAACAAAACCAAAAGAAACTATAACCACAGGTGCAGGCAAAACCTTGTGAAACATAAATGTTGTTGTGTTATCATATCAGACTCAGCATAAACCCAAAATAAAACTCTATCCCAGCTAAAGCTATATCAACCTTTGTTCATTAAAGTAAACACTAGTTTTCTCAGAAATCCAGCTCTGCTGAAAATTAAAAGGGAGTTCTACAATTCAATCCGGCAAAACCAGGACAGATGTAATAAGCAAAAATCAAGAAAGCAGAGACAAAATCCATGGGAAAATATAGAAGTATTTTACAGTAAATCTATTATCTTTGTTCATCAAAGATTCTCACAGAATTCAGCACAAATCTCATAGAACCATAGAATCATAGAGTGGTTTGGGTTGGAAAGGACTTTAAAGAAATATAACCAAAAAAACCGAAGCAAAAACCCAGTGTTATTACTAGCAAATTATAATCAGCACTTCAATGTTAAAATACAAATGAAGAAACTTATTAAGCAGCTTCAGATAGATAGAAAATATTAATATTTTAGACATGCAAGCACCTATTTTCAAGATGCAGACTATCATCTGCCAAGTGTAAATATGAAATGATCCCCTATTGCCTAAGAATCCTAGGTATTCATTGCAGCATATTTCATGCCATATAATATATGTTCTAATATTTTGTAAATTAAATGTATGAATAGGTTTTCCAAGTTTTAGTGCTGGAGGTGTGAAATTCTGTATTCACACATGTTTTTGATTGTTGTTATTATAGATAGATATCCAGGAGCTTGGTTAGGAAAAATTGCTCCAGTTCTGTTATACTAAAGTAATCCATATAAAACAATAATAAATTCAGAACAGATTTTCTTACAGAATCTATCATGTAAAATTAAACACTAATTTTTTAATAGTTTGGGGGATTCAATGGATTTTAAAGAAATTCTTGGTTTAGGCACTAAACACAGTAGTGTGCCTCATTTCTCATAGCCTCTGAGCCTTCTTTATATTGCAGTTATCATGAATTTTGCATAATAACAAGATCATTTTGTTTACAAAATCATAATCTTGCAAAACATTTGCATCACTAATGTAATTAAGTACTTGTGCACATGCTAACCTCATCTTAGGTTAGCAAATTTTCAGTTCTGTATAATGGATAGAATTATATTTTTTTCCTTTTAGTAAATACTTCAGGGTTTAATGACAAAAATTAACTGGATAGCATTATTATATTTCAAGAGACAAAGAAATCTAGGCTGAAAGAAATTATCCTGCCACAAACAAACAAAAAATTCTTTCCATGTAAGTTTTACATCACTAATGCTATCATGTGCTGAACTTTTAAGAAATGAAATATTTGTGTTATGTTGAAACATCATCTCATGCTCCAAATTCAGGTAAGGAGAATAACTGCTAACCAAATAGTCCTAATCCAAAACACAGTGATATCAGTAGGAGACATTGTACTTATTTGGCAATCTATTAAAATGTAACAAACACTCCGGAAGCACAGACTAAAACATAACTCCATTTGAAATGTTCTGTTTGAGACTAGGTGCTGTCTGTTAAAGCAAATTACTTTTAGGCATCTGTGCTACACCCTAAGGTGAAATCCTTCCTCATTGTTATATTAAAAGCTCATGATTCCTAAATAGACCTTTCATTAATTATTGCCTAACAAAGAAATTGGCCTGAGTCAGAGAAAATGTGGAATAATTATAATTTTCAATGTGTTCAGTGTCTTGTAGGACTGGATCTTCAATATGGCTATATAATACACTGCTAATGAGGCTTCATTAGAAAGCACGCTCTCAGTCTAAATAATTTCTATATTCTCATTTATTACAAAGTAAAATAAGGGTTTGTAAGCCCTTTCCATGTTTTTACCTACAAAAGTCCGAAATCTACTTACTTCTCCATGTTAGCTTACATGTAATACTTAAAATAGCTGGCATTTACCACACAGAGTCGTTAAGAGGAAATTAGTTACTAAGCCATATCTCGTTTGAATTAAATCAAGACTTTCCATGTATGAACACAAGTCATATAAATAAAACTTTATAAACTTATTGGCAAAATAGGAGAAAGAACAGGTCTCAACTCTTCTAGTATAGTCAAGCTGTAATCCATGCAAGAGGTGAAGAAACAGGATTTGAAAGATGACAAACACAAATTTAGGCCGCCTCTAGCATTTTCTATAAAATTACCTGATCAGAAATATGTCCCAGCTAGACTCCTTCCCCAGTTCTTAGCCCAGCTGTGCTGGAGACCAAACAAGTTTGTTTATGTGTGCTTTTATCTATGCAAGATACTCAGACTATTTGAGTAGCCAGAAGGTACCTCAGAAATTCTATCTTCTCACACACTTAAGGTCTTTTATTCATGTAGTTATAGTTACAATTACTGCAACATTTATTGTTTCTAAACAGTTTTAGTGCTGGGTCCTAGACAAGGAAGCTTCTACCAATCTTGTGTTTCTAAAGAGGACAAAGTTATCTAATAATTCTATTTGGAGATTAAATATCACAAAAACAATATTAATAAGAATTTTTTAAGATTCTAATTGTCCTAAAAATAACATTTATCTTTCATTAGTCACTAGTAGTGAATATTTTGTGAAGAATTCTTTCTACCAGAGTATTTCCCTGCTTTTGGTACAAAGCCTCAGGTCTACATTCAGATGTCAATCATAAACTAAAATAGTCTATTAATTACTGAATACTCATTAACTGAACATGTTTTCTTTCTTCTTCTGTTTAAAATAGTACCTAATTCAGAAGCAAAAGCACTACCACATTAGTTGAAGGATCAGCTAAACTTCAAGAGTTAATATTAACAGTGGGCATGACTCAAATAGAACTGTGTTCAGTTTGTAACGAATTATCTTTATTTCCAGAGACTCCTGAAGAAACAGATCACAACATCCCTGCTCACAGAAGCACAGATCCTGTTAGAAAAGAGGACTACTCAATGGCTTAATAAATGAATAACAGCAAAACAGGTGATAAATTCTGCTGCATGCTGGAGTGTCTTTACTTTCAAGCACTTGGCTTTATAACCCTAGCAATGTTGTCTTAATCTCTTTTTTTTTCTGTAGAGTTTTATAATGAAGACACTTACTGAATATTTAGAAGTTGTCATATTCACTTAGAGTGTACTTAAGTATACCCAAGGCCACAGTGAAGTTATATTTATCAAACTCTATAAGTGGAAGACAAGTACTAAAGATTCAGTAAAGACAAAGCACTATAAAACTGCAACTTTTATGAAGTCCATATGAAATTAAAGAAAATATAATTTATAGTTTAATAAAAGCTGTTTTAATAAAACATGTATCTATACTTATGAACTTAATCTTAATACCTAAAATAAATTATATCATAACATTATTTAATATCAAAGTTAAAAAAATATCCCTCTAAGAAGAAGTCAAAAATATACTACTATACCACTAGCAGCAGTGTTTTACTGTTCTAAAAACCACGGTCCAATTTCCCACATATTGAATTTAATAAAGACTAGATTTGTGCTCATACAGTGAAGTTCAATGTTTTTTTAGTTTCTCTGATGCATGTAGTTAACAATCAGAGCTAAATTAAGATAAATTACAAATCCTTTTTGCCCCATTGATTCCTGGAAGCCAAGTCTCTCTGTTTTATTCTACTGCTTTGCACTAGTCACCATACTAGCAATTTCCTCATTTGTATCTTCACAAAAGCCATATCAGACAAGAAGACCATGGAAATTTATAGAGTCTCCAGAAGGAGATTCCAGTGTCCAAGTTCATATTTGCTCTGGTCCCTCCTGCTGTTCTCCTTTATGCTCTTCCCTGTCACCAAAGACTGCGGCAACCTGGCTGATGTGATCTCTTCTCTCCAGTTTTCTGCCACAGCCCTTGGAAAATCTTTCCTCCTTCTGCATAAAGGAAAAGACCTTTGACTACAGCCAGCAGACCAAATCAGCTGGTTCATATTGGATCTTGGGTAAGGATAGCACAACACACAAGAAGAGAAAGGCTGCGTAGCAAAGCCCTTGCTCAGAAACAGACTAGGAAACATGTACGGTTGCTGAGCATAGCTGATATGTGGCCCACACATGCTGGCTTCTACACTGATCCGGGATGCTGTGCTTGAATCAGGCATTAAACACCACCACAATGGGTGGAAAAGATGACAAATCCCAGAAATTAACGTAGTTTGCTTGTATATTTTTTGAGACCAGAAGCATGTTAAAGATACTCTGATCACTTTACACCCCAGCTGCTCAGTGCATTTTTCATTACTCGTTGCAGCTTGCAGGCCTCATGTCAGTTGCTTCAGGTCTCCTCCTTTTAGAGAAAGAAAAATCAATACAGGCTGTAAAAACTCTGGTTATTCAGACGTGCATGCAGAAGCTGATTTATTTTTATTAGAATTGCTGTACTTTAGGTTTAAATCATATTAATGTAAAAGCATGTTTCCTAGCCCATTAAAGCTTAAATTGTGCAGATTAATATACTGCTTATACTGCTTCTCTATTTTGGAAAGCAACCAAATTGGAAATTCAGTTCAGTCTGAAACAAACATATTTTTATTATTATCTTTGATATAACTGGTTTTGTTACTAATGGTATATATTGCCAGTGTAATTTGAAGCAATTGAAACAAATGAGGGTACAGTTACGCCAGATGAAATATAAGACCATTCAATTTCCTTTGTGAAATGTCAAAGTTTATGATTCTGGTGTCTAGAATAGAATAGAGTTGAGATAAACAGAACCCACACACCAGTTTCATTTGTGGACTGCAGACACTCCTTGATCTGTGCCAACAGATTGCAGTAGTATGTTTTTAAAGAGCTCATCATTTATATAAGAAGACAACAGTTAAAATGAAAATGTGTAGACAAAAACAGCCCTTGTAAAGTGAAAGAAGCCCAAGATAGCTGTAAGGTGACATAACATCTATCAGTGAAATGAAACAGCTGTCTCAGGCAAGACAGATAAAAAGTAAATTACTTCAAAACAGACGAGGAAAGTCAGGACCAATCCCGGATTCCTCAGTCTTAAGGGAAGTCCATAGTGAAGAAAGGGGCTTGAATACTAAATGTAAGATTTAAAAAACTTCTCCATATCTAGCAGCTGTTGGACAAGTACTGGAGTTGATGGTGCATTGCTGGGATTTAGTACGGTAATTTTTGTCATTCTTTGTGTTCTAGATATGCATATGGAAAATCAGATTTTTTCAGAGAAAATTTAGAAATTTTTGAAAGCATCACTCAATGACATTTCAAAAATTTGTGAAAGTAATTTTTTTGCCAAAATACCCTCTGTTAAAGACACAATGATATGGAAAAAAAATACCATTATCTGTCTTAAACACAGAAAGTCATTATGAAAAGATTAAAATTACTGCTCAAAGCTGAAATGTTGAAGTACTTCAGAGTTGAAAGTGTTGGCATACCAATTAAATGAGAATTAGTGCCTGTTTCCTCAAAGTTTCCCTTGAAATTAAGCAAGTGAACAAGAACTAATGTAGTGTAGCCTGGAAGGAAATATAATTTTTAATGCCCTGCAGCAGATCAAGCAAAATAATCATATTTCAAACATTATGTCATTAGAGCTGATTGGGATGATTAGTTTTGATTGGGCAAAAAATAGCCTAACACCAAAGTAATTTATCTGTTCAGATGGAATAATGGAGAGAGCTTTAAAATTGTTGTCCGCTGTTGGGTATTATTTTTATGCGAAGTGAAAATTGTGCACTTACAGCCGTGTTTTATTTTCCTCTTTATCTGAAGTCTTACTTCCCTACATTTGCATGTGAACCTAAATTTCTGCCATAGTTCTGAACACGTATCAGTGAACAGGTCCATCATAACACATAGAAGTAAATAATGAAGGTGATTGAACTCTTCATAATGCTAAGATACAATTAGAACTGCTGATTAACACCCAGGAGATGTCTGATTGTGACATAACAACACAAGTATTTTTCCCGTCATCAGCACCCCAGGTCACTGGAAATGGTACTTAAAGGTAAGACTTTGTTTATTCTATTCTTTTATTGTATTTGTGCAGGAGTTATTTTTTGCAAATTAAATTTGCCCACAAGCTATTCATAAATACAAATGTAATTTGTGATATCCAAGCAGTGTGATATATTAATATAATTTTTATATGTATATACGTATGTATACAGTATATATACACCTTGGCACAGACAAGGCCACATCTTGAGTACTCTGTTCAATTTTGGGCGTCACAGTATAAGAAAGACATTGAGATGCTGGAGAGGGTCCAAAGAAGGGCTACAAAGCTGGTGAAAGGTGTTGAGAATACGTCTTATGAGAAGCAGCTGAGGGACTTGGCGTTGTTTAGCCTGGAGAAAAGGAGGCTGAGGGGAGACCTTGTTGATCTCTACAACTACCTGAAAGGAGGTTGTAGACAGGTGAGTGTGGGTCTCATCTCACAAGTTACAAGTTACAACTGATAGGACAAAAGGAAATGGCAATGTCAGAGGAGCTTTAGGTTAGACATTAGGAAAAACCTCTACAGTGAAAGGGTTATCAAAGACTAGAAAAGGCTGCCCAGGGAAGTGGTGAAGTCACCATTCTTAGATGCATTTAAAGCCATCTAGATATGGTGCTCAGGGACATGGTTTAGAAGTGGGCGTGGTAGAGTTAACTATCTGTTGGACTAGATTATCTTAAAGGTCTTTTCCAACCGTAACAATTCTGTGATAATGGAAATTTAGAAAAATATTGCCAAATAAATATTTTAATTACTTCTAAATAACTACTAGCTGTTGTAGTAGCATAGACCATTTTGCTAAATACTAAAAAAAAAAGCTGTCTTGCAGATGAACAAATTATTATTTAAGACAAGACAAAAGACATAGGAGAAGAAAACTACATCTACAAACCAAACAGGCCAGGGTTTATGGACTAAAGTGTGTTAGTGCTGTCTGTCATATTGCCAGAGAGGTCCAAGGTGCAGTTTTGGTTCAGTACTCTCCCAGGTCATGTCTGGACATGGTACTGGATTTAACTCAGGCCAGGGAATAGTTCCATCAGGTAGTGTACATGCAGCCAACTTATTCGGAAGTGTTAGTTTAACTGTAAAGATCTGATCAATAACCTGACAGCTGCCCTGAAGTCAGAGAGGTGTTCATGGTCTATTTCTTTTGCAGGCATGTTTTGCCATCTATCATTAACATTTTACAGAAAAATTAGTGATACAGTGGCCTCCAAATCAAATCCTCCCATAAGCATAACTGTAAGAGAGAGAGGGTGCATGCTGTGACTTCAGAAGCATTTGACACTGAAGCACATCAGGCTTGGAGGCTGGAGAACAAGAGCATAGGGATTTTCAAACAGGGAAAATGCTGACTTTTTAAAGGCTGACTTTGAGGTGTGGATCACTGCTTTGAAAGATCTTTGCTGCTTCATCTGTGAGATTGGCACTAGGCAATTACTGCTTTATTTCAGCCACCACCCTTGATTGACTTGATTTGACCTTCACACATCTAAGAAAGATAGTGATGATGATGATTATTAAAATGTAACTGTTCAAAAAGAAGCAGCAAGAGAGCTCACTGTAAAAGGTTTACTCAGGGCAGTATGTTTCATAGACCAAGCAGCTGCTTTGCTTCATACAGACAGCTTCCAAAAATTTCATTGGCAGTCCTGCTTATGCTCCTCCAGCCTTACCATTATCTGTGAGGTATGCTGTCCCCACCAAACAAAAGTCTATGTATTTGCCATCATGTTGTTTGCTAATGTCTTTGATATCCTGAAGGACAATTAGTTGTTTTAATGCATGATGTTGTGTAATTCATCACGCAACAAGAAAAATACTAATCACCCTCCCTGTTTGCATCAGCCATCACTCTTCAAGCCCCTATTGTATCTGAATCAAGCTGAGCTGGTTTATATTAATCATGTGTTGTTTGTATGGAAAAAAGCCATTTGCAAATAGCATGCACAGGTATCATACTGCAGAGAAATAAAGAGTTGAGTATTAGAGAAGATAAAAAGAGGAAATGAGAAGGATGCTTTCTTTTCTTAGGTTTATAAAGCAAATAAATAGAATGAGCAAACAGCATATAATCAAATGTTACAGAGAAATCTATTCAGGAAACCTAATGTGAAAATGCAGATAAGCTCATTTAAAAGGAATGGAAGAACTTTCAAACTATCAGAACAGACTTAAAAATTCCCTTCTGATTTGCATTCTTGAAGAACTGGAATATGAACACTATGAAATGTTGCATACACCTTTTCAATGGTATAGTCTCCAAGGTAATAGCTCTGTACCAAGTTCAATTCATTTGCATTGAGATTTATCAACCTCCTCTCCTAACTGGGCAAAAGGCACATTTATTTATTTTCATTTCCATTATTAAGGGTTTCTTACATTATACATCAGCCTCTGGGATTTATGTAGTATTCTATCGCTTATAAAAAAAGATTAGCTTTGACTCTTCGGTTTGCAATTAAATCAAATATAAATGCTTCTTGCACTTATTTGTTGCAAAATGCATATACCTACTTTTAAATAAAAAAATAATTTTACATCCAAAATAGTAACTTTGGAATTAAGCATCACATCAGAAGTGAACTATATCCTTATATAATTCTCTGACTCATGGCTATTATAGTTTTCCATGGACATAATATGTCATAAACCTGTGTATTTTAAAGATGACAGTGTAAAATAGCCTTACATAATATTTCATGTGAATATTTCCCAAGGCATAGTATAAAACCAGGGTGTAAAAGGTGCTGTATCATTTAGAATTAACTAAGTCAAGATTCTTATTTTTCTCTTTAGCTTTTAATATTTATTAACCTCTCAACTTGGATGCAAGCCAAAGCTGATTTCCATATTTCTACTAATAACTAAGAAATTTTTTTTCTTCTCTGAAACCTTATGATGGAATAACTCACAGGGAGCAGCTAATAAAAAGCAGCTTCAAACAACAATAAGAGTACACAAAATGTGCAGTTCAGCTGAAATCATATGTTTTACATCGTCAATCTCATTTCAGAGGGTCGGTTCCCTCAGTGCATTCATAAAATCCCTTATAACATTAACGTCCATTAGACATTAGGAAACCAAGAGAGAATGTAAGCAATCCTGATATCAAAGCAATATTTATCAGTCAGCTAGTTTAATGTATAGCAGAATATTAGCATTAAAATAATTGCAGGAAAGAGAAAAATGAAAACGTACTATTTTGAGGCAAGTCATTGGCTGATATTTTGGTAACCAGATTTGATAATTGTGCCACTTTAGGTGCCACAAAGTGCCTTGAATGTCTTCAATTTTTTTATTCACCAAATGCTCATCAGATACAGCTCCTTCAAAGATATTTAAGTCATACATTTCTACCTGCTAATGCCCAAATATACAATGCAACTGAGATAACAACTCAGGATGGGGAAACCATCAGAACCTATTCACACTGAAAATTTTCCCATATCACAAGGCTTGTATATTTGTGCAAACTATGCCATGAATTTTCATGGTGTTTATTATTTGCTTGTTTTTGTTGGTATTTAACACAGAAAGAAAATAAGACACAGTCCCATTACTGTGGTATGAGAGAAGCTAAAGAAAGGACATTGGCAGCTGTCCTCAGACTAAGGCAAATAAGGGTGGTATCACTCTTGCAGTTTGGTTACATTGCACTTGAATCTTCTGCTGAAAGTTTCAGGAAAGCAGTAATAAAGGCATTTAAGGCATGACTTACAGTATGTATCAGGCTGTTAAGAGCACTGGGGGTATTTGTAGGAACAGTAAAAACAAAATTTAATAAAGGTTCAAAAGGCTTGGCTTGAGAGGTATCATTATTGATAGGGATTACTGAATTGATGGGCAAACTATTAGATTATTCCAAGATACAAAAATGTCTATAAAGGATTCATCCATCTGAAACAGAATTGGAAACATATTACTGAAGACACTCTTTTGAGCTGGATCTATGTTCTGCAATGTGATTTATGAAATAGGAATTCCATCATCCTTTTTATTGTTCTACTAGCTGAAAAAAAGACTTGGAAATGGCAGTTTTTCTCCAAAATTAAGATTTATTGAAGAGATAATCAGAAAGATTAGACTTGTCAATGTCTGCAGAATGTATGATCCAAGAAACGCATTTGTCATTTTGCCAAACAATTCTTAAAGCTCATAGTAAGTGTTCTGAAAAACACCCTTCTTTGCATGAAATCTTATTCCAGTAACATTTTTAAAGAGAGTAACAAGGTAACCACCAGATTTCTAAGACATCAGAAGTTCTTATGTTGCTTCCAGGACTATAAGGTGAAAAAATTGTGTCTTATTCAGATTTATTTCTATTTATGCCTTTATTGAATAACATAAGAAGCAGCATTGATAAAAGCACTTGTATTTCTCAAGCAGATGGAAACTCTAGTGGTATCCCCACTATTTGATTCATTGTATTAATTACTAAGTCTAGTCACATAGTAGCAGACCTGAAACATGACAGGGAAGTAAATTGCTCTGTGTCGTAAGTGGTAGGGTATTTACATATTTGTCCAATTTTTCTGCTGATCTACAAAGATATTAGTGCTTTACATGAATTTTTTACTTTACAACTTGCACATAATGTTTCTGTCTGAACATCAGATAAAAGCTTAGAGGAAGGCTTGGTGTTTTACAGGAAAACTCTTTTCTTACTTAGTAACAATTTATCATCCAAGCCTAGGGCCTCCTGAAAGCAGCTGCAAAGAAAAGAGTGGATGTTCTGTTTTTTTACTTGCTTTCTGGCTGTCATTTATTTTATTAGCAACACTACAGGGGACCAATTATAACAAGAATAAACAAGATATCTATGTGGGTTTTTCATTATTTGACTGCTGCAGCTCCTTTTCTTTCATTAGAGATTTTCAGCTGAAACCACCCCATGGTTTTGCCTATAAACAGGATTTTGGAAGCATACTTAGAGTAATGGTATTCACTGGTACAGAATAAACTCAATTATAATTTTAAAATTAAGTTTCTGGGTTTGTTTCTGTACAACTGCAAGCTTCAGTGTAAATTTCAGTCTGGCTGCACCTTACGCTACCTTTAAAATAGTAATTGCAGTTCTGTCCTGTTTCAAAGACTTCCAGAAAAGAACAGCTTTAGCCAGGGGTCCCCTGTAGAGCTTTCAGGAGATGTACTTGAGTTAAATAATAGCTCTGTCCATGTGTCTAGGTCATTGTTGTCAAATTTACAACCTCTGTCAAAGGCAAGGCCAAGTCTTCTCTTTGTTGGCCCATATGACTTACGACTTATCTTGTATACTCATAGCTTACAGTATTTGCCCTACTATAATAACCTTGGAGAAGAAGAAAAGCATGCGCTACAAACAGAAGTTTTTACTATGCTACAGTCATTTAGCATTGATTCACTGACCTATTTAAGACTTAAGTCTGTTGGTTCTTTTGACTCAGCATGGAGAATCTTTGTGGGTTTAAAAAACCATAAAGATGTTGCACCCAGCCTGCCAAAGAAAGGAGTTCATGTCAAGCAACTGGCTAGTGGTTGGGCATGAAATTTTGGTGAAAGGACAATAAAAATGAATTGAAGATATCTGGTCCTTTGATAGTCCAAACACAAGCTGGATGCATCCCCAAGGTTTGTCCCTGCCAGAGTTATTTTTGTTATTTATAATTCTACCCATAATTTCCTAATAAAGCTCAAATATTTAATACCATATGAACAAGAACTCAGAATAAGGAAAACTATTCATACCTCTGTTCACACTAATTAACACTTACAAGATCTGTGAGAGTCTTTGTGTAAAACTTTACGTTCTTACTTTCATATTTGTTTTCATTTTGTATGAAGTTTTCCTGCTATTAATGCTTATATACCTCCCAAGATAATTTATCTCACAGCTGCCCCATGTTTCTCTAAGCCTGTGAAATACCTTGCTTGCCACCATGTGTAAATTTATTTCTTCTAAAAGACCAAAACCCACAGTCTATCTGTCATCTGTGTATGAAAAAAACATTGACAACATTCATATTAACTATCAATAACCATGTGAGCAACAGGATGAGTTACAGTCCTTGTTAAATGTCCTTTCTTATCTCTCATATGTATTTATCTAGATTATAAGTCTTCTGGGCAAGAACCCTTTCTCTGTCTGAAAAAGGATGAATAGATTTATAGTACTGCTGTAGTTGCGTGTTTCGGATAAAAGTGGGGCAAGGATAACAGTGAGGATGGTGTTGCGGATGTGGCCTGCACATCACAAGTTTTGAGTATGACTTGGTGGCTGCTGGTTTTGTGATGGTGTGTGTTACGCTGTAGGCCTCATGCACACGGTGTCACCAATGTAAGTTGCCAGATTCAGTGCTGAAAATTGTAAATGGAAAGATTATGGCCTTGCAGTATTTTGGCACATTTAGCTGCTATTGAACTTTCCACCTGCTTGAAAATACCTATTTCTTTCTGGCTTATTATAGTCTAATAACACATACTATTTCTTCATACAAGCTTCAATACAGACAAGTGTTTCTATATCACAGAATCACAGAATCACAGAATGTTAGGGATTGGAAGGGACCTCAAAAGATCATCTAGTCCAATCCCCTCGCTGGAGCAGGAAACACCTAGATGACGTATATAATTTATTTGTGTTTAGTAGACTTCACATGTATATTGCACAGGCAGTATCTCTACACCTGATGAAAACCATAAAAGAGTACAATGTTTCTATTTCAAATGATCTTTAATACAATTTTACTTCCCTAGAGAATGAAGTGCATTTATGAAGACATTTATGAACTGTGTTCCAGGTTCAGAAAAAAAGAAAAGGAAGACCTTCACCTGGTGGATTTGTCAGATCTACGATGTAGGTGAGCTTACAATGTTGGAGCAGAAGGTAAGAAATGCACCATTTGGATTTCAATTTGGCTTTGGGTTTCACCCAATATCACTGACAAAGTTTATGAGTGTGCTTAGAGAATTAAAAACAACCTGGTTTTGATATCACAACACAGGTTTGAGAAACCTTATCCTTCATGACTGACTAAAACTCATGGAGTAACATGAGCTTCTTATTGATGAGATTGATACTCATGTTTCTTAATAAGTTAAGCTGCCAGTTCCACATAAACAAGCAGAAATTTTTGCTAAATAAGTCTTTCTCAGATATTAACAATCTCACCAGCTGTTATTCCTTCTTGAACTTGGAGCATAGAAAGGCAGTCATAAGTTTAGGGGACAGCATCAAAATCTGCAGGCATTGAGGCTTTAATAACTCACAGAATAATTTGCACTTATTGTGTTTATTCATGTACTTGATAGTTCAAAAATGTTAAGGTTTTTTTTTATTTAAATGTGAACATTTATTACTAATGTATAGCAAACAAAGTGCTCCTGGAATAAGCGGCTTTTAATGGGGTACTTTCAGAATCACAAAAAAAGTAATTTTTAACAGTGAGTAGGGAATTGTTATTGTTATTGTTATTTTCCCAGAAACTAATTCTCTCCTTGCCTCACTGGAGAGTGTCTGTCTGTAACCTTTACCACACCTCCTTCTCCCTTGATCCTTGCAACAATCTTAACAGAGAGAGTCTGACTGATCCTATTATTTGACATGCAAATCATCTGAGGGAAAAAGGAGAAACCTTTTGTGTAGCAAGTTTGCTTGGTTCTTCTTCTTATTATTACTACTATTAGTCATATAGCTGCTCCATACTATTTAAGAGCTTAATAAATAGTAAAATAATTTCTGTAGGTGGAATTGCTGGAGGAGGACTGAAAAATATTCAGCATTGTATATTATATGTTTACTTTAAATTATTATACCATTTGTTGGCTATAATGTCAATATATGTATGGAATGTCTATCTACTTATACAGGACCCTGGAATTCTTCTATATGTTACAGTTCTGACTTACTTCCTTTCTTACTTCCAAAATGCTGAGTTTTTATATGAAGCTACCACTGACTCCCTAATGTGTTCCAATGTAATCATCCTCATTAACAAAATTGAGGATTTTTGATATAACTGCTAAACTTCCAAGAAGTTGCTTGGGATTTAGAGACATTGCTCTCATTGACTTTAACAAGATTAGTGAGACTCTACTGCACACAAAGCTTTGAAAATTGGGGTGGAACAGTTAAACATTAATGACTACAATAGTTATACTCACATAAATTAAAACAATTGAAGTAATGATACCATAATCCCTCACCAGAATTTTATTATTGTTTCTGATCGGATCTCTCCTTCACAGAGTAATGTGAATTCTGCAGCAAAATGCACACATCCGACTGCATCATGGGAGGCAGTAATGTGGGCCCAAACACAGAGAGCTAGAGAGGGAAGCATAAAAACAGAGCAAGTGTCCATCTTCTCTTCTGTTCATTTCTGCCTGCTCTTGTCCCAGACATCTCTATATGGCAGTAAGGAAACCATTGTGGAAGGACACCATGACTGCTCTGCTGGTGTTTGCTCAGGTCTCTGCTCTCTGCTGAAGGTATCATGAGCTCCAAAGTGTTGCCCCTTCAGAAAGCTTTGCACAGAACTGGACTGAGTTTTCTGACACGCCAGATGAATCCAAGCAAGCAGTTTCCTGTGCCCCTGAATGACAGTACTGTGAATTTCAGGTGTGAAGTAGATGGGAGAGATTGCAGTCAAAGTAAATTTTCTTGGTCAACTGCCCAGACATCTGGAAGTAGAAAAAAAACCTGCACATTGCATCATCACCCAGATAAATTCTGTATCGTTTGTTTTCTGAACTTGCCTAGGAGGGCATCTTATTAACACTAGCTTTTAAAATAGCCATAGCATTATAAATGACACAAATAAAGTGCTTAAAATCCATGTCTTCTGGAGGGTACAGGTAGGTAGAGAAGTCAATTTTAGACAAGTAGCAAAAGTCAGTTCCACACCATTTCAAAGTTTTCATACTCAATAATCATGTTCCCTAGCCTGTAATTCAGCACAAACCTCTACAGATACTTGGGGAGTTGCTGATTTGCCACTGGGATTTATAAAATGAATGACGGGATTCATGGGGTACATTGTGTACCATGGTAAAAGACATTTTTTGTCAAATAGTCACATTAAATTTGTAGCTGGAACAAGCTGCGCATTAGCTAGACCTAGAGGGTTTGATCATGTGAAAATATACCAAAGCAAATAACCTGCCTATTGATACAAAGGTGCGTGTTTTGGTTTCAGAGAGGAGAGTCATATAAGCAAAGCTGTGCATCTTATTTTCCATATGTTAACTTGGATCACATTGTTATCTCAGTTATTTATCTCTTCATGTAATTTATTCTTAAATAATCCTTCTGGTTATACAAGCAGGAAAAAAAAAAGTCACTTTAGACAATAAAGTTCTCCACAAATATTTTTGTGATTCACCTAATTTTAAAGTAGCTGCCTTCCCTCCTTCTCTTCTCTATTTGTTATTTAAATAAATGAACAAGCTAACAAACAGAAAGTATTGTTTCTGGACTTAAATTTTCTGTCATTTTTCATCTTGAGACAAATTTTTATAAATTAGTTAAAAGCTCCTCAAAGGTCTTCTAAGGAAAGCGCTGATGTACTTTGGTGAGAGCTGTGGTAGGAGAATGCTTTATTGTTGTAGATGGATAGCTACAAAACTGTCAGTTTAGCTTCACAGCAGTCACTAAAGAGAGGAGTTTATATATAAACTATAGTTTCCTCCTGAGTTAGTTGCATTCTGACATTTATTTCCATTTGTACTCATTGTGTTTCTCACTGATTAAATTATTTCCCAAATCACCTTGTCATCATTCCTTATAGTTAAGCACTACTACCAGATTGTTTTTGCTCAATTTACATGTTAAATGCAGTTATGTGTGTTATCACAGAAGAAGTACATGCCTCACAATGTAACAACCTGAAAACATAAAATTTTCTATGTTAAAATGGGTTCAAAAACTGTGAAATTTTTCAATTTTTTTCTTGCTAGGCAGTCAAATTTCCTTTATTTCTAGCCCCTGGTCAGTTCTTAAAGTAATTTCAAAGCTTTTAACTCAGAGTAAGAGAAATGCTTTATTTTATGAAAAAAGAAATTTATATTTTTAAGTTCAAAGTAAGTCATCTTGGCCTAAATCGGTGTCTATTCAAAATATTTGGCAAACAAGTCAAACCTACACTGATATCACTGGTTAAATTGTACTGAAAACAAAGAAACTATGCTCTAACTTGGTCAGAAATATCAGTGGAAACAGTAGCTTTACTATAGATTTTAATGCAAGCTCTGATCTCCAAGTAAAAATTCCCAATGTTTCAATGCAAGTTATCTAATTTGAGTTAATCAAGTCCATTTAAAATGATATAAAGATTACAATCTTCTTGATAGTGTAAGTGCATCTAAGTTTCTGTAGACTCCTGGGCTCCTCAGGTCACTCATCACCCCAGTTTCAGGCTGCTCATTCTCAGTCCTCCTCTGCCACACTTCACACCAGAAGGATGTGTCTGCTCCTGCTTGGTTATAAACAGCCATACAGGAGCCTTTTAGGGCTTTACAGCATCTCTGAACCTTTTACACTGGCCCTTAGCAATGCACTGATTCCTCTGGATCTGTATTAGGCTGAACAAAAGGAAGCTCTGAGTGTATCTGGGCAGCATCAGCATCTGCTGTGGTTGGCAGGGAAATGAAGTTGTGCTGAGACAGAACCAAGACACAGAAGGATGGGGAGCTGTGTTAATCCAAGTAGCTAAGTTAGAAAAGGAAAATAGCATTTCCTACTAAATAGGTACCAACCTGATTAATTTAAGGACATGCTCTCCTTCATAAAATATGCTACTAGCTCTGTCCGTTTCTAGAAGAGATGCTTGCCTGAACCTCAGCTACATGCACTTATCCAAGATCTCAAATGTTGTATGTACATTATATTTACTAATATAAATATGTCCATATATATATTATATCACAGTAAAGTTCTAAATTGAAAACTAACAGATTACACTTGACATTTTAAAAAGTTATTCCTAATAGGTAACTGGAAATTAATAAAGATAATTCCTTTCACTGATTCCACTGACCTTGGAGATCTTTAGTAGGTCAGCAGGTTTAACTATTTTAAGTCAAATAATGTTTTATTGAGCCACACAGAACTACATGAGCATATAGAGAACTGAGCTGTGCTCATGTGTGGAGATAAAAACTGACCCAGGGAGATACTGATCAAAGGATAATCATATACTCAAGTAATAAATATCAGTAAGTGCTGGAAACTAAAGATAACCAAAATAATTTAATTTCTTAATAAATTTACTTATAATCATCAGTAACATTAGAGTGCAACTAAAAAAGCCCCAATTATTTTTATTATACAGGTATTTTAAGTCAAATCACATTTAAAAGAACATACTTCAGACAATTTAGAAAGCTTGTGTGCTAAGGTTATCTTAGGAATATAGTTCCTGTTTTGTCTTATGCATGATATAAAAAGGAGTGCTTTAAAGTACAAAAATAAATTCTCAAAAGTTTAAGTTTTATATTCCTTTAAACCAGTGTTCTTAAGTTTATCAGGAAGAAGTATACCTAAAAGCAATCCTTAATTAAAATTCAGTATATGATTCCTTGGGGCTTCACTTAAAGGAGTGAAAACTGACCAAGGAGCTTTCAGCTTTTCCATTTCTCTCAGAAAAAAAAAGAGGCATTGAAAAAAACTTATCGCATTTTTTTCTTCCCCACCTTGGCAGCCACAGGAGATGGAAAGCAAGCTCTTGAGACTGGTCAGGTATCCAACAGCACTTCTTATCTTGCAGTTTTCTTCCCAGTTCCCCCCTCTAAGAGTGGATAAGGGCAAAGACTATCTGCATGCAATTATTAAGTTTGGGGATTTCTTTCAGTGACTTTACTTTTATGTACCTTGGTTAAGGCACATGATGCTAATGGAAAGCCAATCAACTTCCTATTTCTGACAGACTCCTGACAAATGACTCTCAGCTTTTCCCACAATTTATTGGCTACTCCAGTTTATACCTAGTAAATGGTACAGATGCTACAGGTAATGTTGTGAATCTCTTAGCCAGAAGACTTGGTATTTAATTTTTCTGCATTAGTTACCATATTGCTCTGTAATGTAACAATGCTGAGAAGGAAAACAAAGTTCTTCTCAGTGCCTGAACATTTTGTTCTGAACTACGTATAATAATTGTCATTTCACTCATAGAAGGGCTTGCTCAGGATAGGAAACAATGCAACACAGGAGAAGTGAATCTATAAGAACTTTGGGGGCAGATATTAATGTAGTCCTTGATATGGGATGATGGCTGTATGGTCAGAATCTCTGGCTAACAAAACATTTGCTTTCATTTGGCTTTCCATTGTATTAGAACAGTTCTTTAAATTTTTTTTACAAAATATTCAACTTTGGGTTCCCTCATTAATATCACCACTGGTAGTTAATCTAACTTAATGAGCCAGGGAGATGAGAGTTCTTGCTATGTGCAAACTTTTCACTTGAATTATGTGGTTAGGCTTCAGTTTGAGAGACAGCGACATCTTCACAGAGATGTTCATGTTTTCTTCCATTCTCTTCAGTATTTTCAGAGGAATGGCCATTTTGAGTGTTAATGGATTCATAAAGAAATCAAATGAGCCATCCCTGCCTCAAACATGATTATGTTCCACACAATCAGAAAGACAGGACTAGGGATCATCATCTAGGATGTGGGTCTTATGGAGATATATGTGTACAGGTTATGATGTCTGTGACATGTATCAGACAGGACTTATCACTAGATAGGGTTTGTGGAGAGCCCAGCCTTCATGGAAAAGTGCTCTACACAGTCCCATTTTCTTAAATACCATCCCTTTTTATTCCGCCACTGGTGTAGAAACCTTGTTCAACATCTATGCTGTCTGCTGGATTTTGATTATCTGGTAATTCTGAAACTGCTTAAAATCAAGTACAAAACAACAAAATTTTTACCGGTTTCTTCCCTTTTTTTTTTTTTCCTTCCTTTCACAACACCGGTGTATATAGAAATTGATTGAATGTATCTTTCCTACTCTTTTTATCCTCAGTGTGGCTGTAGTGCTGAGTCTAGGGTGGAGGGAATTTTTTTAATGTTTATCAGTTCCAGTGCTAAAAATAAATTGGACCAAGTTGGTGTTTTCAGCTTCCAGAGTTCAAAAGTGAGAATTATAACTAGCTATGCTGGGAACCGGAGATTCAGTGAACTCCAAGCTTTTCTTTGGGCAGAGGAAGCTACACTCATGCTTGTCAGGGAGATTAACAAGAAATCTGATTGAGTCTGGAAGACTATTGCTGCAGTGGATTACAAGTTTGATCTTCTCTTTTTTCGAGGATAAACAACCTCAAGGGCTAGGACACTGGCACAGAAAAGCTGATAATATCACTTGCTGTGAAGAAAAAGTGTGGCAGGCCCAATAAATGAAAGTAAATGAAAGTGAAACAATTCATTCAATAAAAGTATGGTTATGTACTGTTGTACAGAATTGTTACATTTATTTTTGCATCTGTAGACTAACATGTACTCCTTCTCCAGCTCCTTTCTACCTTATTTATTCAGATTGCATATTCTTTAGGAAAGGCTAGTTTGGTATTAGGAGTTTGCACTGGATCCTGGAGCTATCATAGTGCAAATGTTTAAAATTCAGTCTTTGAATAATCAGATTAGAATAAACATAGGGATAAAGATTTATCGCTGCTGGTGGAGTGTGGAATTTCTAAAACTGTATTGTATGCTACATAATAAGGAGGGAAATTCAGGAGAATTTAGCAGCTGACAAGAAAAGATGTATCCTCTAACTCTTTGATCTCAAGGACCACAAGAGTATTCAGAGAATACTTAACAAATAACAAATGTATATAAAGAACAGAGATTCTCACAACTGAGCATTTCCCTCAAGACTGCATGTGTCACTGTTTCTTAAACAGGCCATATCCCTGAATACAAAACAAAAAAGAAACACCAAACAAACAAAAAGGATAATGATAAAAAGCAGTATTTAAAAGTTCTACTTTGTAATATTTTATTGCATTTAAAAGCTATTGCAAGACAAATAATCACAAATAAAATCTATGTATACTTATTGGCAAAAATAGGGCTACATGCCTACCCTACACCACCACCAAAAAATAAATCACAGAAACACCCAAAAGCATTAATTTCAGTGATAGCATATCTGCACTAAATGGAGCTTTCTCACTTCTCAGTGAATGCTTTCTGAGTAAGATCAAGAAAAGGATTCTGATGGTTTTAACTCTATCCTAAAGCAAGATGATCACTGAATCAGATAAACTATTAATCTGTTTAAAGCTTGTTACTTCTATTTTGCCAAGGCTGAGATGCTTTGCAGCAAAAAGCAGCCAGGATGCTTCCTGCCAAGAACCAGACATCTCATGCATGTTTCATAAATACGTTTCTCTACTGAAAACACAAGGATTAAGCAAACAGTAATTCCATTTGCAAAAGCTCCCACTAATGATTTTTAAATAACTCCAGAAGAAATCTTGGCTCTATTTAAATCAACAGTGTTGCATTCAGTATGTTCAAGATTTTACCTCTAATTTTTAGCCACAATACAAGCTCTTTCAATTTTAAATGAGGCTAATAATAAATCATACAAGTGCACTGAGTATGATGATGCCTATTTTTATTACACTTGTTAAACTTCTAAATACCCAGATACATGCCTTTTTCCAATTAGCTAAAAACTCCTTCATATCTGGATAGATAGATTAAAACAAGCTTATGCCTGCATTAAGTGTTTGTGGTAAATATTACCTGAAAGAAGCCAAGAATTCGTAATAAAACTCTGCCATTGAAAACATCATCACACACCAAAATTCTGTGTGAAATAGATCAATTCTCAAAGAAGCACCTTTGATAGCAAGACAAAGGTATCTCAACAAAACAGCAATGCTATATTTATATATATCTCTGGCTGCCCAGAGAGGTTGTGGAGTCTCCTTCTCTGGAGATGTTCAAAACCCGCCTGGACGCCTTCCTGTGTAACCTCATCTAGGTGTTCCTGCTCCGGCAGGGGGATTGGACTAGATGATCTTTTGAGGTCTCTTCCAATCCCTAATGTTCTGTGATTCTGTGATTCTGTGATTTGAAAGAGTGCTAATAGAGATCTCCTTTACTTTCTAAATCATAAACT
Source organism: Mesitornis unicolor (assembly GCF_000695765.1). NCBI lineage: Eukaryota > Metazoa > Chordata > Aves > Mesitornithiformes > Mesitornithidae > Mesitornis > Mesitornis unicolor. The sequence continues at coordinate 4,232 of NW_010201007.1, read as the reverse complement.
TCATGGAATAATGGAGAAATAAATATAAACACCAGCAAGTTTTGCTTTGCAAGCATGCTGGGATACCAACATGGGACATTATAACACGCTAAGAAATAGGCTTACTGCCTGGTGTGCATTATGAGCGCAATCACTACTTCAGCACCTCGCACACCTGGGAAGGCAGTAGAGAGAAGATAAAGAGAAATTTCCCTTTCCAGGCAGTGAAATGGTAAGAGAGCTCTTCACAGACAGCCACTGGGTGACCGCAGCAGCCTCTGCTGCTCTAATGCTGCACAGATGTGAGTGCAGCTGGAAGGGCTGGGAGGGCTGGTGCAGCGTACCATGCGGTGGCCCGCTTCCAACCCTGGCCAAGCAGAGCTCAGCTCTCCAAATCCTGCCTGCTTGCTTGCCCAGCATGATGGCCCCTCTTTGAAGAACTGACATCCCCATGCAGATGTAGCTGCAGAAGGACACACCATGGTCATGAAGGAAAGAACAGCAAATGCCATTTAAATGCCATGGGAGATGAGCACTCTGTGACTGGATGTATGTCACCATATTAATATAAAAAAATTAATATCAATTTAATAGTAAAAAATATTTTGTGTGTGTGTAGTGTACCTATATATGACATGTATTATGTGTGCATAAATGTACATTGTTTATTACAAAGTATTTTATTCTCACAGCTGTACAAAAATTACTTCTTATTCACAGTGTACATCCTTCGTCCTGTTTGTATTTTGTAGTGTGCAAATACAAAAAAAAAATCCCACAGCTCTTTTTCCTTCCAATCAAAAAAAAAAACCATAGAAACACTCTAAATCCTTCAGTCTTGCCCTTTAAAATCACTAAGCATGTTCTAGACAGCATGAATTCACAAGGCAGAGAGAGGGCAGTGCTGCACAGCAATAATTGAGATAGCTCTTAATAAGCTGGCCTGGAGACCAGCAGCCATGGCCCTACAGTAGCATTAGGTAGCTCTGCTAGCCTGAGCAGATGCAGTGTGCTATGCTCATGTGGCAAGGTTGCTACTCGTGTGAAAAAATAGACGTTTTTGCCCAAAGTCGTACTGCTGCGGAGTACAGCATTTTGCTGAACAGGTTTCCTTAAGGCTTAGCACATACTTGAAAGCAAATCGTACCGTCCCTTAATTGATGGTGTTAGCTAGAACAACCAAGCACACCTCTCACCAGAAAACAGAAGTTATTTTTTCTTCTCTGTTGGAAGTTGCATGTGCTAATTAGTCCTAAGAGAATTAGTATAGTCAAGATTGCTTAAAAAGAACAATGCATATTTGGCTTAGGAAATAGAGATAAAATAAAAAATAGTACGCATTCTACAGAATTAATGTTATTGAGTCAAAAAATTATGTGAAAAATTACCTTGCTAAAGTTAAATATATTTGTATGCATATTCAAAAAAGCAAATATACTAAGTAGCTCTAGAAGTAATCTCTGACATGTTGGTTTTGTATAAGCGGCTTTCGTGAACCATTTCTACTCAACTAAAATCCAATCCTAAATGGAAGTGTTGGTCTCATTCAAAGCAATAACAAAATTCCATGTGACTACAGTGAGATGAAAATATCACCCTGGATGCTCCTTCCTAAAATCTTCAATAGGCTCTCAATACAAAGCCTGCTGTAGCTGATGGGTAACACTCTTAATTTCAACAGGCTTTGTTATCAGTCCTTGTACAATATTACACAAAACTGGTTAGAAGCGAGTAAAATTGTATGAGTCACTTCTGAATCTACAACAATCTCTACTTGGTATTAACAGTCTTACAGTAGAAACCAAAACAATACCGAATTCAAAAACCTTTGTGACCTTTACAGATGCACTTTTAAGTCAAATATGTATTTTCTTATAGTTTCTGTGTATGTGGCACCAAGTTTTTTTGGTTTTATGGTACCAAATCACATACTCATATGATTTTCAAATAGCTAATAACCTTCTAGCTATTTAATGTACAGTGAATTCCCTATTTCAGATACTACTCTGGCCAGGATATGATGTCCCTTCTTTGTCAGAAAGGCCAGACTTCCACTAATAATCCTCAGTTTGTTGGTAGATATTTTTGTATCAAGGCAGTATTCTATTGCAAATTGTACAAAGTTTTACTTGGATCACTTAACTTTTCTGCTTACTCAGAAAGCTGGTATCACAGCTGGAACGTGATATTGATGGAAAAAGGTGCTATTTCTTTTTAAGACAAAAGTAGCCAGTGATTCTAGTATGTCAGGAAATAGCATAGCCTAACAGAAGGAAAGCTCCTGACAAACAGAAGATATATGAGTGAAGAGCATTTTGCAGGCTAGTAAGCAGAAACCCTGACTATCTAGCTGAGGAAAGGATGAGAGAATAAAGACTGAAGATAAGAAAAATGGAGACCTCAGGCAACATATCTATACACATTTATATACTGCTGTCACTAAGCTTTTTTCATTTTCAATAAATGCAACATACAAACAGAAAATCCATCCAATTTTCTATGACAAAATTCATGCACAAAATGTTGTCACATTTCCCTGTGACAACAATTTGTAATGAAGGAATTCATTATGCTTCCACTGCATATTTTACATTCTCTGCTTCCCAATGCCTGAGTGAGTAGGCCACTTGTTTCTGTCTATCCATTCTCCTTTCTTTGGATGTAACAAATCTCTCTTTTTGAGGCCTCAAAAAGCTCATTCTTCTTTCCCATAAAAGCTCTCTGTAATGACTCAGAAACGCAGCAAAATACATCCAAGTAGGGTTTCAGATGCACTACTGGACTGCTTATTTTGTGTTTGATGTGCATACAGGTAGATAATGGGATATTAAGCTTCATTCAGAAGAGCTCCACTGTTCCTGAAGCATCCTGTTTAAGCTCCATGAGCCAGTGAATGCAGCTACATGGCTCATTTGGCTGGTGGGGCAAGCACCTAGGCTTCAGGATTACTGCTACATACAATACATACAATATAAATCTATATCCTATCTACCTGTCTGACCACTGCATGCTGTGCTCTATGGTAGAAATTTTTGGCAAGATACTGTAAATTTGAGGATCCCATTTCATCTTTGTCTGTTGTCCTCTGCTAATCATCAGCTCAAGCTCAGGTTATGAAGTTATAGAACTTGTAAAAACTTGACTAATCCTTATTCCAGCTACCAGGCCAGCTATGAAAGATTTGATTTGCTATGGGAAATAGGTAAGGTCTGAGTCATCTTTTTTATCCTCACCCTATAAATATTGCATGACAGTCTAGATCACCTCTAAGCACTTGGCTGCTGTAACCTGGGCCATTAGTCAACTCCTGACCTTATTCCCCTCTGCCAGGGATCGATAAAAGCAAACAATTGCCAGGACCCTGGATAAAGAGCAGGTCAGGTGTCGGTTCTTCTCTACCTGTCCATCCATCCATGCAAAAGTGTTCTTTCATATTTAGATGTTATGTCACCAGCATGAAAAAGCTCCTGGAAATCTTGTCTTTCCCTGTTTTGGGGAGAGATATATTCAGCTGCTTAATTTCTTACACTGCATTACAGAAAAAGGGACAGGGTTCCTACTCTGATGCTGAATAAGAATTTGCTGAACTCTTTCCAGTGATGCAGGCATTTAATTTTTATATATAAAGATAAAATTAGATTAAAGATGGAAGACCTGAAACCCTTTTCATATTTGAAGGTGTAAGACAAGTTTTGTTCAGGTACAATAATGTAGGGTGAGATATAAAATAACACAATCTTATCCAAAATAAACAGTTACTGACACTGTAATCATTAAGAGAAAGCAAATCAAATTAAATTGCATATGGTTCAGGTATGATTCTTATACTCATTTTATACTATTTGAGTGTTTTAGAAATAAGTTAATTTTTAAAGAATGCCATTATGAAGTTATGTAGAAAGAAAGGTTTTCCAAATTAATAATAAACTTGTTTATATTTTTATTTCGCACTATTGCACTAACACAAACTTGTCATTAGTAGTCTAAATTCAGAACAGGGTGCATCAGACCTTATTCTGCAGTTATTCTGCTACTGCTTTTCTATTTTGAGTAATAATTTATACTCAGTGGAACATCGTGCTTTTGTTTTTACTCTCAATCTAATTCTTACTGCGTCTTAATAGGCCAAGCATAACTTCTGCATTTGTCAAATATATGTAGAATGGATGGACATGAACAGATAAAGCTCCTGCGCTGTAACCAAGAACTTGCTGTAATTGATTTAAGAATCACAGAATCACAGAATCACAGAA
>NW_010201006.1:0-34469 GCF_000695765.1 Mesitornis unicolor | reverse complement strand
CTAACGTTCTGTGATTCTGTGATTCTCCTGTTTTGCATGCAGCGGAACAGAAGGGTCCCCCAGGCTGACAGCTCCAGTCTTCCTCACTATCCCTTTCCCAATACATTCCTCCACTCCAAAGCACTCTGGCCATTTGTCAGGCAAGCATTAAGAAAAAGCTGCTTTTCAGCATAAAAAAGCTTCACTTGTTTCTCCAATGAAGATGATGGAAAATTGTGTTGATAAATGGTCCATTCTTATCACCATGAAACTGAACACTGAATATATAAAAACCAGGGATAATTTCTAGTAAGAACTAACTAAAATAAGAATGGAACTGTGATTAGCCTTTTAACACTCTCCAGCATGCCCTTTTTGATGAATTATAATACCCATAGTCAACTACGTCACTGTTTCACATTAACATGCTAAACCTGAAACTGTGTAGTTGTGTTCTGACAACTTGTTGTATTCAACCAATAATAGTTTTGTTCTGATATCAAAGACTTTCTTTTCCTAGTCAGGTTCTAGAGCAAAACAAGTAACAGTGATTCCATTGTCACTGCTTATGGGATAATTTCTATAAAAGAAATGCTAAAAGATGATGATGTTCTGTGACTGTAAATGTATTTAGTTGAATGTGCTCTAATTATTGCAGTAATTAAATTAGTCACTTTAAAAACACTGCACATGAATGTGGCGTTCACAGCTTTAAATAGGGGAAAACCCCTCAAACTTACTAATATGATACACACTCATTCAGTGTTGGCTGTTCACTAAAACAAGCAGCTGTCCATGTTTATCTCAAGCTTCAAGAGTCAAGACTTCCTGAATGGTCTTGATAAGTTATGTAAAACATTCACTCATAAAAAAATAAGATCTGAATTTATGGCTTAATTGATCATTATTTTTATTGTGAGATGTCAAGCGTAAATAATGCACTTCAAGGCAAACTACAGGTTGCCTTTTCCTACATGTTTTCAGCTGTAAGAAGAAAATAGAAACAAGTTGAAACCAGAGTGCATTTCTGAATTGCTGCTTATTTTGACTATTACCTTTAAGGATCGAATAGTAATGCAAAGGACAAAAAAGGACATCTATGTGCAACTGAAAACATCTTCCTGAACTACTCTTCCTACATATGTGTGGCTCCAAGAGTTAGAAACCAGTTATCTAATTAGGTAATCACCAGTGCATCAGGTTATTTTAAGGTGCTTTAATTCAAATATGCTCTTTCGCAGCCTCCTAAATTTACATACCTTCAAGAACTGTCACATGTAATGGACATCATACTTGCAGAGGCTCTGCAAGTAGCTGTTAGCAAGATATCAATAAGAACCATTCTAAATGTATTTCAGACTACTTGAGAAATACACAATGGCTTCACAAGTTGAAGAATGTCAGAATATATATCTATTATTTTCACCTGAGGAAGTAAGTATTGTCAAGGATTTGTAGGCTTTTTCCTTTCATTCCATAGTAGGGTTTCTAGAGCACCATCACCATTGCACAACAGAGAATAAATATCCTCTGCTCCCTTAAAACATTCCTCCTTACATTCTTCTGTAAGACAGTGTGAAGGAAGCAGGCAAATGGTAGTTATTCACTTTACCCTCAGCTTCTCTTTTAAAGGAAAAGTATGTTTCTCTAGCTACACAGTACAAGTGTTGTACAGCAACAATCCTGATATGGACATGTGTCACTGTGGAAGACGTCAAGCAGAAGGGACTAAAGAGTGCTTTTACTTACACTGACTACCAGCTCTCAGAGCTGCAACACAACCTGACAGGCATGTTCACAGACAGAGTTAATCTGCAGTAAACTTTAGGACTCTACCCATATCTCAACTTCACAATTTTAACTCGCGTGGCCACGAAATTCCAGGACATAAAGCTGGCGTCACAGATCCCTTCTGCCTCTGGAATCTCTGCATGTTCTTCAACTCTGTGTAAAACTGGTTAGCTGTAACTCTAATACCATTTTAGCTTTCCTTACCTACACTGCCTCTACTGTCCTGAAGAACAGAGGAAATCTAAAAAAGTCTCCAAACCACTTCCTTTGTCTCCTAGAAGAAACAGATGGAAATAGAAATCTAAATGTGAGCTATAAACTATGATGACAATTACAGAAAAAAGTTAATGCAGAGTTAATTCTTACTATGCAGAATCCCACAAAGAACTGACCAGCCTCTATTGTTCAACTACAACTGCTTGATAGAAGCAGTACACAAATTTTGCCCAAAGTTTCCTCTCACAAAGAAAGAAGTGATTGTTTACTATCTTCTGTTTCCCAGACAAAACATTTCCTCCCTCCACTGGGTTGGTCTCCTTGAAGCTGGCAACATATGCTGTCTGGCATCAGAAGTTGTCAAGAGCATTAAGTCAACTCACACCTGAAGAACTAGCTTGATTTATCCAGTAGACCAAAATTAAGTAGTTAACTTTCAAATGAGATTTAAAGATGATGTATATGTAACTTCACATTAACAAGCATTAGTATGCCCAAGACAGATATTCAAATAATTATAGTGAAAATTAGTACATGGAATCAATGATAGACTACATCCTATGGAAGGAGTTACTACTAATTCATTGTCCTATGTGACCTCTTAAGTCATGTCGCATCATAAATCCAAAACCTTTTTTCAAATTATGTCTATTGTGAATCTGTAATCTGCAAGTTGGACAAAAAATCCATCCCATTATTCTTCTTCCTTCTAAAGCAGTAATTAACTATAATGATTTATAGTTTTTTTAAAAACACTGCTTGCTACAAACTTAACTGTTCTTCATTCTTTTCTAAAAATCACTGTAAAGTAAAACACTGTATTAAAGATCTTGACAATTTACCTTCTATAAATAAAACAAATGTCCTATACTTTATTATGGATCTGCGTGCAGAGTTATACAAAATTATTAAATAACAGCTGGTATATTACTCTATTCCATATATGTAATGAATGAATAATTCCACATAATAATCCGGTAGCTTAGTTTGGATGACACCACAATAAAAGTTGTATTATTCATAAGAAAAACAATCCCTCTAGTTCATAAGTATATGAGGTATTCCAAATGACTTTCAAGCAAATAGAAAACAAAGTAATATTTCTTAACTGAATCCTAAGAAAGCAAATTTCATAGTTTGAAAATTGCTTCCATGCTGCATCATATGCTGCATTGTAATGTGCTGAGTTGCAGATGAGAATGCAGGAAATGAAGGAAGAGCTTGAAGTTCTTTTCCTGACCAAAGAAATTGTGATTATTAGCACTAAGGAAAAACAAAAAGTGGCAGAATTCAACATCTCTTAGCATTAAATGCTGTGCTGTACTGTAAAAAAAATATGGCATTCATTCATTCTTAAATAGCCATTCTTCAGAATACATTAAGCTACAAATGCATGGAGACAAACTTATTTTTGGTAATGTCTTTTATCTCAGTTGTATTCTTCTGCATCTTTACACAGCAAAAGACAGAGGAGGTTTGACTTGTAGTTCTGCGTAGGATTAATGTCATCCAAAACTAGCTTGGGGGGAAATGATGACTAAAAACATTTCTTAAAATAGCAACATCTGGGAGGATGGTTCTAAACATACAGAATCTTTCAGGTCTGTATTTATGGCAGTCCCACTGACACAGATGCTCAGCTGGTTTGCCAGATTCTTCACTGGCACTATAAAATTCATAGTTCAAGCATTTCAATCAGACACAAAATGTATTTAGTAATCGCTAATTTTAATTTTTACATCATTAAATTAAGATTGTTTATATGCTGTATTTTGTTTAAAATTAGGCATCTACACTCTCATTGCAATGCTACAAACTTACTGGAAATTTAATACCAAATGTTCATTATAACACTTCAGTACCCGCTTCCCAAATATACAAAGAAACAATGTTGATACCGTTGGTAACACAAAACACAGGTGACCACTGACACACATGTCCCGATCCAGCCAGTTCACAGAAATTTTCATATAACCACCTCAGACATTTGAAAGAAATTTCATGTCTTCTATAAATATACAGATTTCCAGGCATTATAATAAAAGTTTCTAAAGTTTCATACTGCCTTGTACTTCTTGTCATTCATAACAAGATTTCTCCCTTGTCCATCTCTTGTCTTTTTACTTAAATTATGTCTAGATGCATAAGTGCAATTATGGTGAATTTGTGTGTCTGGAACCAATCTCTGCTTAATGTTTCAAGTTTCAAGGTAAACTTTATTTACTGGAAGTATTTAAATCTAATTATTCTGTTCTGGGGTTCTGTTTTGTTTTGTTTTTTTTATCCTCACTGAAAAATAATAAACATTATCAAAAACATTAAGCTTTTAAATAAATCAGAAAATTGTGGGCATTCAATTAAGTACACACTAACTTGTTTTGGAGGTTGCAACTGTACAGATTGGCCTACTAATAACACTAATTACTCAGTTTTTGTATCAATGTTTGCAGACAGATATGGTTAAATACATACAAATATATTTTGACAAATCTGAATGCATAAGGTTTTATGTTCCTTCAAAAAGATTACTTTTCTTAAGACATTCACTCTCAGTATCACCAGTTTACTTTGGTGGTTTGCTTATTTCCTTCCTAGGCTTGTTCTGCGTATAACAGCTTCTGTAAAGATTAGCAAGACATTAAGTGGACAGAAGTACGCACAAAGAGAACTAGTGAATGAACTATCTACACTCTGTGGTTGCTTGTAGTTTTGTATTACATGATCAGAGTTAATAATGACTGCATGATAGGAATAATGTTTTTGTTACATATGACTAAGTTGGGTGGTTGGGATTCAGTTTCCTGCAAAACTGTGGGTACACCAAAAGAATGTATAAAGATAGGTTCTTAACTTCAGGAAAACACTGACATTTTCAGAGTTTCCATTTGGGGATTTCCTTCTGATCAGGGCCAGGATAATTCACAGCCCAACTCCACAAAATCTGGGACACCAGGGGACTGTCAAGACCCACACGCAAGTTCCTCTAGCTGTATGCAAGGACAGACCTCTCAAGGAGTCCCTCTCATGACTTGTAGGTCATGCCACATAGTGGCAGTTTCTGCCCTAGAAAGTACAGTTTAAACAAAATTCATGATTAGATGAATGCAAGCCTAGTCCATTCCTCCTTCTAAATGTTACTTACAGCAGTGCTGTAAGATTCAGATGAATCTTGACTCCCCATTAGTAAACATCTATATTCTTTCATCTGAACATTTAAGTCATATTAAGAGAAAAAATGAAAGTAACATCTCTTAAAGAAAGCATATACAATAGATTTTTCTTGTATATGAAAAAGCAGCTGTTCAAGAATGGTGAATTATTTGTAGTTTTAAAGATAATTTTTCCAAAAAGCTATGCTTGCAATAGAGGTGTGAAATCCCCTATCAGTTGTTTAAAGAAATAAATAAGCATTATGTTTACTAAAATGGCTGACACTATACATTTAAAAAGAAAAGCCAAAACCAAAACCACCTACGAGACTGACTTCATAGCTAAGAATCCAGCTTCAGGATCTAGTTGTTCTGTGAAAATACTCCAAAATTCTGATGTGCTTCATTTTTTAGAAGGTAGCAAGAAACATCTGTTCCTGTTATGATTTAGTCTCCCTTCCTCCTGCTGCCATCTCCTCTTATATACTTCTTTCCCATCTTCTTTCCACATGTTCCTCTTTTTCCCCCCTGCTGATTTCCAGCTGCTAGAGTGTCCTACTCATCTTGTATCCCTACCGTCAGTTCTCCTTGTACAGTCTTCAGTTATTACATTATAGAAAAGCTCTCTGAAATAGTTTAACAAAAATTTAGATTTTCTTGTTTTAATTATTTAGCTTTGACAAACGTCAAAAGAATAGAATACAGTAATACAAAAAGCTTGCTGTCTACGGACCACACTCTGTATTTGGATTTTATCTTAAAGTGCAGCTGTAGTCAAACAGTCCTTTTAACTTTTATCTATAGTAACTGAAAAGTCACTGGAGATATGACTTCTACAAACAACTATTGACAAACACATCCAGCACAGCTGGAAGCCCACAGCTGGGAAGCCACCCTCATCTAGCTCAGGGCCAACTACTGTCATTACTTTGTTTCAGGCAGCAGTAAAAGTCATTGGCATGCTGGAAGGTGAACACAGCTGGTAAAGGGGTTTCGGTACCACGTCAGATTTCAAGCTTACTAAAAACTGACTTGTCATTTTAGGCATATCAAAAAAACAACAAAACCAAAAACACCAAAGTAGTCTTTAAAAAAAAAAGGAAAAAAACAAAAATCCAAGAAAGCAGCTTCGGAAAAAGTCTTGATCTGATAAGTGCCTCTATATCTAAAACTCTCAGCTGAACTCAGTGAAATATGTAGCCTGGGTTTGCTCTTCAGTCCCTGACCTTGGTCCAGTGCTGTTAAACTAGACATCTTTCTATTTAGAATGTAATCCTAAACATGACATTTTCAAGACATTTCAAGAATAATCCAGTGAGTCAAAAAGTGAGGTAATATAAAGGCCTAAATCTGAAACAAATCTCCTAAAGTTAATTAAGTTAACTTGTATTCCTAGATAAAATGATGAACCAGCACTACTATTTTCTGCATGATGTACTAGGGATAGAAAAAAAAGAATCTCTGCTTGGTACAACTGAATGCCCTTTGAACTGCATGAAACAATCTTGTAGCTTCTATTTTAATTTCCTGGTTTTCCTTCTTAACCTACACCCTTGTCTCATTAGTCTGCATTTACTTTTGTTCCTCTTCCAGTGTTTCTCAAGTCAAATGATGAAACTGGAAGTAGAACAACCTAACCCACTAGAGACAGGGAATGAGATGAGAATGATGGATCCTCCTGCATCACCATTCCCATGCATCATCTAAGATTGCTGATGTATTTTGAGGTTGTTCTGCAGGATTAAGGAGTCATTTCCTGCTCACCTTTCTGAGAATAATGCTGCTTTTGCATACTCTGCTGACAGGGTTGCTTTCCACTGAAAGTCACATACAAAATTTAACACACAAGATTTGAGAATAGGAAATGTAATTCTATTGAATCTAATAAACTATGACCCTACACTTCTGTATCTAACCTTTTTTGTCATTTGTAGCACTACATGAAAACAGGCCTTTTGTTGACTCTTTTTACAAGCCCTTCAAAGCCTCAGCTAGCATTTTTTTTAATTTAAATAAAAGATACTAGTTTGTATGATTTATCAGCCTCTTGTAACAGACAACAACGTAATGATAAAATGCATTATCCTTTATCATAACATGGGGAAAAGTATCTTATTCTTTGGGGGACCATACACAATCCTACAATACAAAAACAGACAGACTTATTGCAGTAAAACAGTGGAGTATATCATAATGCAGTCCATCCTTTGTCTTAATAATGATCCTTCTGAATTGTTTCAGGCAATTAAAATACTCACATGTACAAAAACAAGCACCTCTGGACAAACATCAAACACATTAGTATGTGATAGCTATACAGCATCTTCCATCTTAGGCTCTCATTACTAATGTCCGTGTAAAGCAGGTAATTTCATTATTCCCATCCCATTATTTGATATATAAAAAATCCAAGATCACACAGCAGCTGACTGATGGAAGAGAACCCAGAAGTTCTGACCACCAGTTCTGAGAGCTAATAAAAAGATATTTTCTCAAAGACAATTACACTTCGGGTAGCTTCTCACATTTTTTAAATATTAATTAAGGAAAGTTTTTCATTTCATAATGAATAACTATAGAAAAAAAACCAAAGAAAACATAAGTGGAAAATAACTTTTCAATATCTGGTTAAGCCATAAATTCAAGTTTCAAATTTCTTTCCAACACTTTTTTCAACAAAAACAAAACTAGTTTTTATTTAATTATACCTCAGTTATTCAAAATAACAAAAATTCCACACAAACACAACAACATGCATTTTCTTGTTGATTGAGAAAATATAAACCAATACTAAAAAAACCAAAAAATTCTTAGTTTAAATTATTCAAAGCTTTAACAGTGTACTGACTGTCCTAATGTCACACTGCAGTGACAGAAGACCAGGAGTCTAATACATCTTCAGTCACTTATTTGAAACAGCTAAGTGATTTCTTATCATTCTCTTGAAATATATCATCCTATTTGTGAAATCCTGTTCAGAGACAATATGGGAGAAACAAAGGAGAAAAATCTGTTTCCACCTTTAGACTGGCAAGAATAATACATATGATTAATTAGAAAACAGGTTTCTACTTTAGGGTACTGAAGTTCCAAAATGCCCTTTTTCTTTAAAAAAAAGAAAAAGGCAACACAAATCCCTACTTCTAAAAAGGGTGGACGCATATATTTTCCTAAATAGTAGCTGCAATAATGTAATAGAATAACTGAAGAACAAAATAACATAAGATATTAAAGAACTGTCTTACAAATTGTCATTCATAAAAAACACTGCAGTCATCTTAAAATCTCTACCGAGAGCCTTAACATGTCAAAATGTGCAACCTTCTGAAAAGAATGTGTGTTTGGTGGTGGTGGTGACTGGTTGACACATTCCAGCACATTTCTCACTCAGTTTAATGTAGGACACACCCAAGCAAGAAACACATCATCCCCAAACACAGAAAATTTCCACACTATAGTATTTCTATAGTATTCCATACTACATAATATCTTATCAAGTCAGATATAATCACTTTGTTTTCTGCTGAAAAAGTGGTTTAATCAACTGTAAAGCTACTGAATTGTAAGATATTTAGTATTTCTCTTTCATTTCAGGCTTTCAATCTGCTGGACAGGTGTTTTAGAAAGTTTTAACTGGAGTTACCTCTAGCTGCAATGCATCTTTAAAAGGTGTTATTGTTCTGATTAAACTTTCTGATTGTTATTTGTATTTGGAAAAAATAAGATTGTGTATTTTAGAGATAATAGATTTATGGTAAAAGAAGTGCTTTAATGCAGAAGTTTCACAGTTGCATGGCATTATTGTATGAAAATCTGGATTAGTAAATATCACTTCCATCTAAAATACTACCAGATTTTTACAGTCTGTACTGAGGAAAATATTCTTCCTGGGAATCTGGGCCATATTATTTTCCATTAAAACTTCACTTTTAAAAACAATCATAGTGGCTACTCACATATCTACACACATAAATATTCAATTATGCCTCCACAGTGCATACAAGTAAAAGCAAATTCTTTACAGACCTTTTGCCCTCCAGCTAAATCTTCCAGCTTTAAAATAGATTTATATAATCCATTTTTTTCTAGTCAGGCAGACTTTTCAGTTGAAAATATTCAGGGAAAAAACTCAGACAATGATGACTTGATACATCTAAACCTTGTTCGCTACCAAGAGAACTCATACTTGACAGCATTAGTGAAACCTTTCAACAGAAAAAAACAAACAACCCTCATCCCTGTGCTGTATCAGTGGCTGTTAAAGGCTTCCAAACCTATTATAGAACATTATGATATTTTAATGTTGCAGGGGCTAAAGTAAGTCTTCTCCAAATTTATTTCACTGTATAATGTTCACTTGAACTTTTGTCTCCTATCATATAAAATTTTTATTTTTATTCTACCAAATTTTACAGAGAATGCCTTTTCTTGTTTGCATTATTAGAACTGCATACTATTAAAAAGCTTTTTAGTGAACTCAAGCTTTTATCCTTTATACTCATTAAAAATATAGACATTCTTAATGCACACATCTACATATGCAAGGGATTATACTTCTCCATTTTATTATGGTGCCTTAAGAAGCACCTCCAAGAAGTGGAGAAAAATCTTTTTATTACGCAGTAATTTGCAGTGCACATCAAATTGTGTAATATGGTCATTTTTTTTCATTTGGCATTTCACTATTGAATCTTCATTTTTAAAGAGGTCCAAATACATGCAAAGTTATCAGTGTCGGCGTACTCCATCTATTCATAAAACAGGTAAGGCTAGAAAAAACAGGAGTTCAAATTCTATGCAAACTTGAAAGTTTTTGTACAATGCTCTCACAGTTCTGAGAGATCATGACACGCGGATTACTGTCATATACAATATCATTAACTGCCAATAGGTTGTGTGTTAGTTGGATCTGTGTAGGTGATACCTATTGTGATTTGTTTGCATCACTAAGCCATCACAACAACGGACTTCAGTTAATGTCAATGCATATATCACACACACACACACACACACACACACACACACACACACACACAGAATCGCTCGGTTGGAAAAGACCTCTGAGATCATCATGTCCAACCGTTCCTGTCTACCCACTAAACCATATCCTTGAGTACCTCATCTACCTGCTCTTTAAATACATCCAGGGATGGTGACTCCATCACCTCCCTGGAAAGCCTGTTCCAGCTTCTGACGACCCTCTCAGCAAAGAACTTCCTCCTTATCTCTAACCTGAACCTCCCTTGGCACAGCTTGGTGCCATTTCCCCTTGTTCTATCCCCCATCACCTGGGAGAAGAGACCAGCACCCACCTCTCAACAACCTCCCTTTAGGTAGTTGTAGGTGGTGATGAGGTCTCCCCTCAGCCTTCTCTTCTCCAGGCTAAACAACCCCAGTTCAATATCAACCAACCAACAAAATTCACCTTCTAATATTTGTATAACTGATATTTTAATGGTTTTAAATAATTAAATCTAAAGACATTGTCTAATATATTATGCTATGGAAATGTGAGAATCTTCTGAAAGAGGAGTTCGATATGGAATAGAGCATCTACAGATTTTATGGCTTACACAACTGAAAAGCTTGTGTGAGCCAAACACTGAACTTTATTTAAAATTTCTGATTTATGACAAGAACAAAAGGCTCTAAGTTATACTTAAAAGAACAGATTTCCACCACATATACTGCTTAATGTGTCTGTATATATATTTTTTTACTCCTTTATCTTACTATATATCCTTACATATATAACTGTGCCTTGACTGACATGGCAAGGCATTAAAACAGCAGTTCTTTTATTATAAGATGTTTGAATTAAAGAATGATTTCCTAGATTTCTAAAGACTAACATCATTTTAGGCATTACGCTACAGGCTGATTACTGTCTCTAACAGATTTTCCACTTTCTCACCAAGAGATTATACCCCTTTCCTTGAAATCACATAGGAATTATTCTCTTTCCCAATATCAAGTTTATTAAATTTAAAATTACAACACAATTTTCCATCCTCACACTTCACTCTTACGCTACAGTCAGACTGCCTGTCTCTCCAAAAAAAAACCTGGATTCAGCAAACTTCATTTGCTACCAAGGATGAAAGAGTATATGCAGTGACTAAAGACCTCTGCTGCAATCAGATCAGATAGATTTGTGTCAAGCTGCCATTTTGGGTTGAATGTTAGACGGCTGCTTCCTATGCTGTACTCTACAAACAATTCTGAAATGAAACAGGGTCTAGCATTCCAGAAATCTATAAAACATACAAACCTTAAAGTACAACGTCATTCTTTGACATAATCTTTAGCCTACTTCACCTTTCCATCAATCACAGATGACAAGTGATGTAGAAACTGCTAACAATTTCTGTAAAGAGTAGGATCAACTTTGTAGAAATACTTCTCTCAGTCTGCTCTCTGTTTTTTCTTGTTCTCATAACAAAATGTACTGCAATTGAGAAACAAAATATTTCTCTGTTAATTAGGTGGAGGAGCATTGAAACCCAAAGTACATCAAAATATTTGAAAGGCACCAAGTATCAAAAATTAAGCAATGCTGGATAAGAGTTTCACCCATGCACATCACGAACATGTTTTTTGCAATCTAAACTTCCCTCTGCAGTTACCTTTGTCGATGAATAAACTGATAAAACTACTTAGTAAGTAACTCAGCATCAGCGTAATTGGAAGCTTACAGGGTTAATGGACACCTTCCTCCTTGGATCATTCTATTTCAAACAAAATTAATCTAAATTTATTTTTCAATTCTGACAGGCCAATGGAGTGAGATGGATAGCCCATGGTATGGGGCTTGAGATACTGCTAAAAAAATCAGCAGTTGTCACTTGAATGGGGAGAAGGATGTGAAATAGTTCCAACTGAAGAACTTTGTAAAAGCTTCCAGATCAGTCAAAAGAAAACCAAACCCACAAACCACCCAAACAAACAGAACATCCATCTCTTGATCTTTTCTGGGTATCCAATGAGCTTCAAAAACAGCCTACTGATTATACTGCCAGTATTCTCAATGCTGAACAATGCTATCTTGAAGTGAACACTAATTTATTTTCAATAAGTTCCTACATTTTTATATGGTGTAGTCAAACCACATATGAAAACACCTTTCCAGAGTAGTTCTGAGAATCTCAAGATTAAATAAAGGAAAACTTACACTATCTAGAGATCACAATGAATACCAAATACAAGTATATAAGCCTCAATATTTCTTTAATTGGATAAGAGACAAGATGTACACATACTACGTACTGATGAGTAGATACTTAAAGACAAAACATTAAAAAAAGTTCTTTTTCACTAGCAGAAGATTGCTAGGGCTTCCAGAACAATTCTGGATAAGAGCACTATTTATTCTAGGTCTTTCATTTTCCTGTCTGTGGAAAGACAGGAAGGTGACTGATAAGGAAAAACAGTTGGGAGTAGGCAAATCACTAAGAGAGGAACAGCTACAAACTAAGGAAGAAGTTCAAGTTTGCTGCCTACCTCTAACTAGAACAGCATTTCTTTAAAGAATTTTCTTTCTTACAAAAACAAAACCTTAGGAAAGGAGCATCAGTTTTGTGCTGGACTATCCAGCTTGTGGTCTCATTGTTAGCCAAAATAAAACCAAGATCTGAATCTTAATAATGGCATGTAAATCTCGGGGTTGTGCCCCAGCTCATATCTGAAATAATTACTTAGTTTGTAAATATTCAAGGCAGAGTCTTGGATTTCAAAGGATTCACACTCCTGGAAATAATCTGGGGAAATCACTCAAACTAATTTCAAATGATCAAAAATTTACAGAGACAAAAATGGTTTTGTTGCTTTACTTCCTATGTACAAGGACAAAAATAGTGGAGTCTTCCAGCATGATATGGACTATATTTCTCTCTTATCTATTAATACTTGCTGTTGTCTACTGTTAAAAGAACTGTAATGAGATACTGCCTGGAAACTGAATGATGCATGGAAAATTGCAATCAGTATTTTTACAAATCAAGTTTTTTTTTCAGTTTTGCTTTCTCCAAGTTAATATTGTCATTGCACTTACTACAGCAAAGGGAATAGAGAGGAATGAAAGATAGTCATGCAGAAGAGTAAAATGCACACAAAAATTGAAATTATTTAAGAACTTAGTTATTCATAACTCACAAGGACAACAGACATGTTTTGCCTCAGAAAACTGCTAGATTACTATCAATATGACCTTCCTATCATTTGGAAATACTTCACAACCATTTTGCAAATAGACAACTAACTATATGTAAAATGTTGTACCTTCTGCTGCTCAACAAGGAGAAAAAGGTGGTCTTTCAGACTGCAGTATAACTACTAACAGTAAAAACAAAGATACCATTTGTGAGCAAAACAATTGTATATGAGATTATTTTTCCATTTTGGCATATGCATCAATAATGTTTTTTAGAGATATGACAATGAAACAAATAAATGGTTTAAATTAATACAAAATGACACTCTGCAAGATAGCATTAGCCAGCTAAGACACAGAAAACACCTCAGATCCATTAGAAACCACAGACAGTCTAACACTTAAGCTTCAAAATAGCTGGTCTTACATGAAAGTGGAAATAATACTAGGAAAGATTCTAGCATTGAGAAATAATCCTTGAGATATTAGCTGACACGTTTCTGCAGAAGAGGAAACTACAGTCTCCTTTCTTCTTCTAAAAATGTTAACTATATTTGTATACTACCTGCCTCCAATCTGATGGACAATACCACCTATGATTTATCTGCATGGAAGTAAACTCAGCACAAGGGTGGGATTTTTTTGTTGTGGGGTTCAGGTTTGGTTTTAAATGGTTTTGAGTTTAGTTTTGGGGAAAAGGGATGCTGTGGGTGGTGGTGATCAAACACCATTACTAGCACAACAGAATTCTAGTCTTTACCAATATATTTAAAGACACATACATATTTAATGACACATAATTTTTCCCCTCCAATATACAGAAAATTGTTTTATCTGGAAGTTCTGCTATTCACTGATGTAAGTCCCACATGGCAAAATAACACTTAGGTCAAAGCTTGATTCAGTTATATAAAACAAAATAAAAAATTAAGAACTGCATTCTTTCCAAATGAATGAATAACAAGAGCAGAACGGCTTCTGTCATCTAGTGGAAAGTATAAAATTCTATTATAATTTCAAACGTATACATTACATACAAGGAATAATTTATGCAACTTAATAATTTACAACATAATAATGATTTGTAAAACTGAATTATTGATGCAAGAATGCTATTATTTAAAGGAATAATAAATGAGAACATTCACTCTTGCATGCAGCAGTTTCACCTTATTTACAGAATTCATATTATACTCAAGCCGCCTCCTTAGGATAGAAATTACCCCAGGAGAGGACTCTTCTCAATGAATAAGGGGATACTGCCTACAAAATAATGTGTACTTACACAACAGAATATAAAACGCACTATCCATGTTTTCTTTATGAAATGGTATTTTTTTCTACTCCCAACTGTTCACATCCTTCATTACCAACGCTGTTGTTCCTTTTTTAGATTTGCTCTTTGCACTTCACTCCATGCGCTAAGATAGTTCCTACTGAAAGTATAATCTACCTTGCTTTAGGAAAGAAAAAAAAGAAAAAAGACGACATTTTCTTATGGATTAGTTCATTAACGCAGTTCACCACAAGATCACATGCATCAGAAGCAGCAGAATGCAGAATACATTTGTGGGGTCAGGCAGAAAGCACTTGTTGGCATAAGTTGGTCATGTCACCCAAGGACTTGAATGGCTTCCAGAGCCCACTGCCCAATTCCCAACAGTTAGTGTCAGGATCATGATAGGAAACTGAAATCCCTGATGAAGTCATGAAAAACCTTCCACATGAGACCCATCACTGGACAGGAAACCCTTTAGACCAAAAGTGAGATGGAGCACTGAGGAAGAAACGTCACTCACAGAGATCTGAATCTGACTTAGACGATGCCAACAAGAATCCCAAGAAAAACTTTCTATTTCCTACTCCCTACAGAAGTACTTTCCATTTACTCCAAGACATCACTGAATGAATCCTGAAATTCTAGCTCTACACTGACTATTATTTAGAGAGTAAGCTACCAGTCCTATCTCCAGCCTCAAGGCAAAATCGAAGCCCTGATCTGAAGAATAACCTCCCTGTTGGAAAGGGTTATTTACTTAGCATACTGCCTTCTCTATGCAGGGTTCTGTTTCTTTATAATTTAGTAGCCATGTAGTAACCAACTTCTCCAGTATCCAGAAAGAGTCAGGACATAAAAAGAAAAGAAAGGTAAACTCACAGGTGCTAGATTTTGCAGGGAGTGAATACTAAAGGTACTAATAAAAATAGGAAGAAAGTGATCATTTAAGTACACCTAGAAGAGGAAAATATACTAGAAACATGTCTGTTTTCATTGAGTAAGTTGTCTCAAATCACCATAATTTCTTATCCCACCAGTGTTAAGAACAATAGGACACTGGCTCAGTCCTTAGGGCAGCCTTAGCTTTAGTGTAGTCATTTTATCTGGATATCAACAATCCATGAGAGGCAGCATTAGCAAACTAGTTATACTTCACCGATTTAGAAATCTTTTACTCTGTTTTGAACCAACAGAACAACGTAAAAGAGTTTGAACACATGCCAACACCTTGTGCCCTTGTTAAATAGAACATCAAATTCCAAGGACTAAAAAGCTAATTTGAAGGGTTTCTTACAACTAGAAAACTCTTGTCCTGTGCTTTCTGAGCTATGTATTTCACACTATTATGTGAAGATACAATCCTAACTGTGAGCTTTACACCAGAAAGACATAAAACTTTCATCACTTAAGAGCTGGAAGTAAATAAAACCACGAATTTCATAGAAGTGCTTTTACATATGCTTGAAGTGATGTTTCAAACGAAGGTAAATCTACATGTCAAAAATAAAGTATTGCCAAAAGTCATTGCAACAATATATAACCATGTATTTTTGCAAAGTTTTAATAATATTTCAGTTTGTTTTAAGTTTTAAATGTGTTTTATTTTTCCTCAAACGATCATAATTGGAAATACTCCACACTAAGTCAACAGCATTATTTGCTCAGAGAGAAATGTATTTTTTAAATTTCTTTTTTTTGTTAAAAAAAGTTTCAGATTATAACACATACTTAATAGTCACATGAAGTAACTTAAAATGTCCATTCTGTCACAACAGATTTTTCAATTTAAATATTTTAATTCCCTCATAAATTACAGAGTAGCCCAGAAAAATGTAAATTCTGTCTTTAATTAGTTCTGTTATTAGGTTTATCTTAAGAAACTTTGTCCACCGGGAGACAGATATTAACTCATTTCAGCGTTATGCACGCATACCAATATCACAATACTTAATTCCCTTTTGAAATTCTATGGCCTTCAAATGTTGTAGTCTAAGAATCATAAGGTGTTAATGGGAATATGTTGTTGAAGTCCCCATATATATTGTTAAAATGGTATCTACCATGAAAATAACTACTCCTCTGTTGGAAAACCAACAAGGGAACACAGAAATCAAGTGTGTAAAACTATGACAAATTAAAAATAGTTCCTGGTTCTCTCAGTTATCAGTGGGCTCATTATCAAAAACCTCATTCATTCTAACATTTTACACACCAAACATTCTTTCAGCACATGTCTAATGGGTCTACTGAACCTAGTCCAAACTACAGAGGGTTACCTGGATACCATGAAAACATATGTAATTTTTGTTTTTTTAACATTTGTCCTCTATCTAACTATTTTCTCACTTTCAGCATGGTTTGGAACAGCAGGCTAATTTCCCTGCTTCTAAGAAGTCCTAGAGAGAGCTGAGATGTAAAGTAGAAGTTTTTCCCCAGGCTTCCTATTATACCTGGACCCTGGGTGAAAAAGGTACTCACTGAGATGATACAGGCACATCCCTTGCTGTAATAGAAAGTGTGCAAGAGCAGAACAACTCATGCACCTGCCTTCTCCAGGAGGTGGCAGTAAATTTACAGTCGAGGAAGAGGAGAGAGACATCATGAACCCCAAGAAGCAGCACTATGTTCTGCCAATTAAATTGTGAAGTATGCATCACCCATGCAAACTCAACTTCTCTTGGCCTCAAGACACTGAGTATTTTTTGTTAGTCCTTTCTTCTAGTATTTTCTTCTAACAGAGTGCTAGACTTCTTTATAAATTTTTATTATTTAAAACTTCAAATGTGTTAGACACTTCTCTTGCACGCTCTTGTATTCTGAAAATCTGTAATTTTTCACCATGTAGCTGCTGTTACTAGTGACCTTTAATCTGCTCTCTACCATGACAAGCAAATTAATTAAATGAGGTTTAGCATATGAATTAAACAGGGTTTTGTTTTGGTTTCAGACCTCTTGGAAACTAATAGAATGGGATGCACTATGGAGAGCTTGCTTTGAGTAAATAAAAAAAAATAAAAACAGCTATGATGCAACAGTATCAAAAGTAGCATCACTGCACGTGTTAACAGCTATAATTCTTCATGGACTCAGCACCCAAAATGGAACTATAAATATGATAAAAATGCAAACCCAGTGCTGTCAAAATACCCCTACTTTCCAGTATAGAACATATTGTTCTGCTTATCAGTTATCCTCAAAGGTTTATGACCCATCAATTTATATTTTTGTCCAAAAAAATATTTTATTTTGATGAAACAGAAGACATTTGCAAGAGCAACATCCAATAAAATGCAATAAAATTCCAAAGAAAACCATACAAATCCAGGTTTACTTTTTTAAGAGAAAAAATGCCTGAGATTGACATTTACTCGTCTTGAAGAACTTTGTTGAACTGCAGTTACAAAAGAGGAAAAAATACACATGTAAAAGAGAGAAAATTTAATCAAGTCTCAGGATTTTGTCAGCCAAAGCTGTGAATCAGTCCATTAAAAAACAAACCAACAGAAAAAATACTCAACCAAAAAAAACAAACCACAGTCCCACTCAACGTAGTTTTCTTCTCAAGCTGATTTTTGTAATTTATAATGGAAAAAACTTGTTGAAGAAAAGATTCAGCAACAAAACACAGAGAACATATTAACAACAAAAAGAGAGACACGTCTGCCATGTCATTCTAGTTAAATGAAATGAAAGTGTCACAGTTAATTCATTCTGAAATATAATGTCTAGGTTACTGGGTGATATAGGAGAGAATCTCTTGTTGACTAGTTTTGAGCTTTGTTACAGTAGGACACATTTTGGTTTTTTTAGGAAGAAGGGAGGAAATTTTTTAAGATAATCAACGTTTTAACAGTGACTTTCCTTAAAAATAATTCTAAAAGTAGCTAAAACAAAGCCCAGTGATATGCTAATATAATTTAATGCTCTACAGTCTTCACCACACTCTTACAGCATGTCAGTAAGGGATTTCTGTTTAGTGATGAAAATTAAGGTGCTTTCAGAAGATCATGGACCTATACAGAGAGTGATGCCACCCCAAGAATGGAAGGAACTAGGTATTTTGAGTTGTAACACTCATGTTCATTTCATTTACGTCTGTACACCAAGTCTACAGCACCTAGAACAGCTGCAAAATAGAAATATTTCACATTTGCCACTAGCACAGGAGACACTTAAAAAATGTTCTTTCCGAACAGTTTTTGGAATATTCTCTCCTTGACAGTAATAAACATAACTGCTTACTAACAAACCTTCCAAGTGTAAGCATTTTATTTTCCACTAGTTCTAGACTACCTTCCTTGTAGGAAAAGACATTGCAAAATTGAAAGCAGCTCTCCCCACCCTCTATCTTATTTTTATTGTGACACAATCTTATGAGGTGTACTATGTGATTAAAAGCCTTGTTGCTGTGACACATAGGTTTAGGTTTGTTACGCCACCCCACCTCCTCCCTTACATTGCTCACACAAAGTTACCTTATATTAAGGAACAACTGAAATTAGAAATCCTTTTAACAATTAATTATTTAAGAATCTCAAGACCTTAAGAGCAGCACAATTAAGATGATGCCTTCCAAATTCAGCTTGTTCTATTTCTCAGCAAATTTGGCATCTTCTTTACATGCGGATTCACACAGCAAAGAGCAACACTCCCTCTCTCCTACAGCTAGGTGTAAGGAGTTACATAAAAAAATGCAAGGATGTGAAGGATGTCTCTTGGTCCTTTGGGTTTTTAACACCCTAGGAATTGGTGTTATTTATTGTGCAAGAACATCAGCCCCTCCTCTCTCCTTTCATCCCACTTTACCTTTTCCTGGATGAGGCAAGGAGGCTAATAGTGGCCCTCAGTTCTCAGTCCCATGATGTAGGTTGCAATAGCTAACTGATAAACTCTTTCCTCTTTGTCACAGGCAGGCTTTCCCTGGTATAGTATTGTCAGAACCTCAAAATCAGCAGAATCCTGTGGCAAAATCGTACTGAAACAATTTTTAGTAATTTACAGTAGATCAATAGTTTCTTCATACTCCCTACAAGTTCTAACACACAGTTTTGATTATACTCAATACAAATTGCTTGAAGGTATTTCTTCGCTGGGATAATTACAAACACACCATTGCAAAACCAAACCCAAAATTTTAGATTCAAATACAAGACTCCTGAGATCACGCTTAAGCTCTAACTTGTAGCACTCACTCTCTGATCTTAAACTGAATTCCAGTTTGTGGATTAAAGTGAGTCAACAAACCAGCGGAGTTCTCCAATTTCCACTTCCATCCTCCATTTTTCCACACTGTAATTATTTCCCACACAGTGAGCCTATGCTATAACTACTATTGTTTTGTAAGCTAAACAAAGAGGATGTTTTTTTCTTCCCCAAAACAGCAATGAATAAATATAAAACAAGTACTTGTTGTGGTTTATACAGTTGCTCTACCACCCGATGCCTCCTCCCCACCCAGGGAGGAGGATCAGCAAAAGACTTGTGGGTTGGAATGAAAAATATGAAACAGTAATAGTGACAACAGTAATAGTGACAACAGTAATAGTGACAATGGCAAATTATTAATAATAATAGTAATCTAATATTAATAACAGTTATAATATAAAGTATGCAGAGTTATACTCAGCCAATACTGTGGGGGAGCAGGCCTCAGGGGTTAGGATGGTAAACAAGTCCCTCTCGAGATGTCAGCCACTTAAAAGGGAGCAGGAGGGAGATGAAGGAGCAGAGGAGGAGGCAGAAGGGCCATCCCCAGCAAACTCCCCAATTTATAGTGAATGTGGCATTGATGGTATTAACAGTATTAATTGGTTAGCCTGCGGTCACCTTGGGGTTAACTCCTCTAGGTTTTCATTCCCCCAGCCTTTGCAACTGTTTATCTCAAGACCTTTAACACTTTGAGCACTATGCCAACCTGCATACCAGTATTAGCTGAAACCTACAACAAAGTTTTAACCAACTTTGTTCCCATGAAAATAGAGTTCGTAGTCCTTAAAAAATTAGTTTTCCTCAACAGAAAACTGACTTTAAAATTCTGTCCCACTAAACCAGGCCAGTACTGTAAAACAGGAAAACTGGTATCAACCTTTTACGTAGTGCTCTTGAATGCAGTCTTTTAAGAAATCACAAAGTCTGCAAAGAGACAGGCAGGAATTTTAACAAAAAGGGAGATGAGGGAGTGTGGAAGAATCTAGTTAAAACAGAGAATAACAAAGGTAAAACAACACAATGAATGATGAAAAATGCACCTTCAAAAGGTTGTAACAGAAAAGAAGCCTGAAGCCAGGAATGTGTTAATTAGGACATTCAGTTAAATAATGTTAACTAGGGAGACGGAAACAAGCAAAGGAAATTTATTACCCTTCACACGTAATATTATATGGTGCCCTAACATAAAAATAAAAAGTAAACCAGATTGCTGAATTCTATTTTATGACAGCACAGAAAAGTTTAATTTTACCCTGTCTCACCCTTCTTATTAAGTAAAAATGGTCTGTCTAAAAAAGACAGATGAAAGATTATGCTCATGTAACCAAGAGCTGTATTTATAGTTAAGCACAACAGTAATCCTGGAATGTTTTCTGTAACTCCTCCATTGTTGCTTTTAAATGAATCAATTAATTTTGTCTTTAATATGGCTGGATGAGGTTGCTAACTCTAAATGATACCTGTTGGTTTTTTTTCTCCCAAGGTGTGAAAATCCTTAGCAATTGGGCCAGTGGGACACAAACTATTGCTCAGCCCCCCAGATAATTATTTCAGAGTATCCAGAGAAAACATAGCATAGTTCAGTAAAAGTCAGACTGCTTTGAAATCTGACATGAAGGAGGCCCTAAAAGGAAGAAGAATCTTTCAGAAAGCTATCATTTGGTGTTACTTGCCTTTAAGCCTTTCTGTTACCCAGCTTCTACCTGGGATTGAAGAACTAAATCGGAATGAAACAGAATTTACATTTGAAAGAACAGGTGAGATTATAGTCTTTACAGTCATCATAAACATAACCCCAAAATATAGGTGCTAAAAGAGATCTCCCCAGCATTGTCCTTTAAAATGCATTCTTTTGACCAAATATTTCCCACAAAGAGTTCTTCACTGAATCAACCACACAGAGGTATCCTTATAAAGGGTGAAGTTACAACTTTGTTTTATGCTTTCACAACTGATTTCTCCCTGAATCTTGCATCCCTGAGTGTACCAAGGCCAGGAAAGCACCACCATGCAACAGTCTCTCGTATCATGCAGACATAAGGAAGCTAATGATTAAACAACATGCCCCCTAACAGTACTAATACATGAAAGAGCAGCATAAGCTTAGTATTTTTTTCTGCCTGAATGATTTATAATTGGAAGTGAAAGAAAAAAAACCTTTATTTAATAATTATTATTTAGTAGTTTACAGAAAGGTTGCACTATACTGGCAAATTTAATTTGTGCTTTTCTATTACAAAAAAACCAAAACCAAGTTTCCCCTGGTTGTTCTGAGCAAAGCCATAATACACAATTTAATAAGGAACAACTGATCATCTGTAGTTCTGTTGGGGCAAACACTCCTCTCTCCTTTCCTATATCAGTTATTACCATTCAAAGAATATTCAAACCAAAAAGGTATCAGAATCTTCTTAGCTGCTGGTGGGAGTTGGAGGGTGCACTAGAAGGTACTGGTGAATATTAAACTATGTAACAGATCACTGTGTTAAAACAAAAAAGTAATCCATAGTAAGTAATCCACCTCAAAGCTACAATGCAACTCCAAATCCTGTCCAGTTAAAATGTAAAATGAACTAACCTGTATGGAATACATTTGCAGGTTTTCATCAGTTTTAGATAGTGTTATGGTTTAGGCCCAATGCATGACTGAGCACCACGATGCCCCAAAAAAGCGCTAGTCAAAATAAGGACTGGGAGGGCTTCTCACCACTTTAACAGGTCACAGGCAAAAGACAGACTCATCATAAGGAATAAAAAACAAATTTATTTTTTTTAACAATTTGTTACCAACATCAGAATAGAAAAAGGGGAGATACAACCAGATCTTAAAATCAAAACACCTTCCCCCCACCCCTCCCTTCTTCCCGGGTTCAACTTTTGTTCCCGGTTTCTTCACCTTCCCCCTCCCCCTTTGCCTTGAGGCACAGGAGGATGGGGGTGGGGGTTTGCGGTCACTCTTCCAGCCACACTCAGCCAGCCTCTCTCTCTCTGCTTCCACGTGGCCCCCTTTCCATAGGGGAAAAAGTCCTCAAAAGTCCAACATGGGTCTGCCCACAGCTGCAGTTTCCCCTCACACACAAAACTGCTTCAGCCCAAGTCCACAAAACTCCAATCCGGGTCGGCCCGTGGTCACAGTTCTCTCACACACGACCAGTCGACCCGGCTGTTGCCACGGGTTGCAAATGGGAAACCTGGGTTCTGCGTCCTCCTCCTCCTCCCTCTCCTTTCTTTCCTTCAAACTGACCTTGGTGTTCTTCAAAGCTGTTCTCCTCAGGCCCTGCTCCTTTTCTCCGCTGCAGGTCTCCTCCGATGGTTATGGAGATTCCGGCTCTCTTTTTCTTTTTTTCAGGATTAAACTGCAGGAGGGCTTAAGCTTAAGTTGTGGTCAGGGCCAGCCAAGCCGCGCCACCCACACCTGAGGCCACACTAGTCAGGGCCGGTGCCACAGAGAAAGACAGACATGCCCTGTTACCCCTCTTAAATACATGAATTCGCAGGGGTGCTGATTGGCTTGGCCTTGGTCAGAGGTGAGTCTGACAAAGGCAAAGGGAGAGCTTTTCTGGTAGCTTCTTAAAGGGCCATCTCCATAGCCCTTCCCCCATTACCAAAGACACAACCAAAAACCCCCTCACAGAAAACCCAATACAGATAGAAAATGTTTACACAAAAGAGGCACGGACACAGCTGACACTTCTGATGACATTGTCTGATATAATAGATTTACTTGGTATATAATTTTGAAACTAAACATCTATATACAGAATTAGCGTGTGTTGTTCTTGGGAAAGGACAAAAACTGAAGCTGTACAGAAAACTGTTTGGTAAAGCACATAGTTTACAACTGTGACATTTTATAAGCTATTTGAAGAACCTGCTGTTAAAATTAGCACATCAAAATCTGCTGAGGCTGACCAACCAGCAAACAGATTAGGAAGCTACACACTATAAATTTTGAAACCTGAATTTGACAGACACATTAAAAATACTCTGTTGATTCATCTGTAAACAGGCTTTTTTTTTTAAGCAATCTTAAATACATATTATACACAACAGTGTCTACAGTTTTCTTGCTATATTTCCTGACATACAAATGAAGACTGACAAGCACACCAGTTTCCAAATGCTTGGTAATACACGGTGCTTTTTTTTCCTTTTTCTGTTATCCTTTTTTAAGAATCTAAATTGAAGAATGTTTAGGCATCTCAATTCTTGAACACATTATTTCAAGTTAGTGAAATCTTCTAAGAATTTCTCTCTCAATATACACATTTTTATCTTCTGTTACTATTTATGTATTCTAATAGACATAGGAGTTACTTTGGCCTTACTTACTTTTCCAGTTGTTTAGCTAGGAGCTCCGGTTCATTTTAATAACAGAACTGAAGACTAAACAAACAATTTAATTTCAGTGATTAAGCTTCTTCCCACCTCATTCATGTTGTTAATAAAATAATTTTGCAGGCTCTAATAACATACTTTTCACAGTCACATTTACTCAATTTCTGCCAGTCGGCTTGCTTACAAAAGGTACTTCCTTCTTTGTTTTTTTTCATCAGTCAGATAAAGTAGATTAATATTCTACAGAGTATGGTAGATGGTAGGATCATATCTGTTACCCCATAAATAGAAGGAAAAAAAAAGGCTCTACCTGTTAATTAATTCTACCAGCTGTTTCATGTATATAGAGAATACCTGAGCAAAGCAGAGGTTAGGAGATTGTTCTGAACTAAGGAACTTGGATAATAAAAGTAGCCCATTACTCATATGATAAGCAAGATGCAAACAGATTTGAAGGATTATTAAGCAGTTTTAAAACCTTTGGAAAGTTAAATGTAACAGTTGATGGTTCATTCTGAGACAGGGAGACCCAGTGGAACTGAACAGAAACAAAATTATGCCATCCTGAAACAGAGCTGAAACAAAAAGGTCTCACATGAGAAAAACAAGACAAAACCAGAAGAAACAAGTTATGTCTTCTTAATGAGATTGAGAATTAGGATCTTAGGTTCTTTTGGATGGAGAAGTCAAAATCCATCTTCAATATTTCTACTGCCTGAATTTTCTGCAAATGCAATGAATTACTTTAACATTTACCTTTTACTTCCTTATTTAATAGTATCTAAAGTTTCAGTTTAAGAAATAGGCTACTTAGACATATACTGAAAACTGTAGAACAAGACCTGCTTGGAAGAGGCCAGTGGGAAGGAAGAGTGGCCTAAGAAAGCTGGTTAAGATTCAAGGATCACCTCCAAGTTAAAGAGCAGTCCATCCCTACGAGCAGCAAGTCAGGCAAAAATACCAGGAGGCCTACATGGATTTTCTTGTTCAAGGAGATCCTGAACAAACTAAAGCACAGAAAAGAACCATATAGAGAGTCAAAGCAAGGACAAGGAACTTGAGAGGAATACAGAAACAGTGAGTGTGCAGTAACCATACCTAAAGCCCAGATGGAATTGAATATGGACAGGGATGTTGAAAATAACAAGAAGGGCTTCTTGTACATCAGTGACAAAAGGAAGATTAGGGAAAATGTGAGTCCATTGCTGAATGGAGCAGGGAACTTGGTGACACAGGACCTGGAAGAGGCTGAGGTACAGAATGCCACCTTCTCCTCAGTCTCTACAATCAAGACCAGCCTTCAAGAATCTCAGACCCTAGAAATCAGGAAAAAAAAAGACTGGAGCAAGGAAGTAGTACCCTTGGTGGAAGACAGTCAGGTCAGGGAATACCTAAGCAAACTGGACATATGTAAGTCCATGGGCCCTGATGGGATGCACCTAGGAGTGTTGAAGGAACTGGCTGATGACATTACAAGCCTACTATTAATCATCTTTGAACTATTAAGGTGACTGGAAGAAGTACCAGAAGACTAGAGGAAAGCAAATGTCACCCCCTTGTTCAAGAAGGGCAGGGAGGAAGACCCAGGGAACTACAGGCTGGTTAGCCTCACCTCAGTCCCTGGGAAGGTAAGGGAGCAACAAATTCTCTAAACCATTTCCAGTCACAATAACAAGAAGAAGATCATCAGGAGAAGTCAGCATAGCTTCACCAAAAGGAAGTCATACTTTACTAACTTGATAAAAATCTATAATGAAATGACTGATCTGGTAGATGAGGGGAAAGCAGTGAATGTTGTCTACTTGGACTTCCATAAGCCTTCGGACACTGTCTCCCATAAGATCCTCATAAAGAAGTATGATGAAATATAGGCTGGGTGAGCAGTGAGGTGGATTGAAAACTGCCTGAGCAGCTGGGCCTAGAGGGTGATGGTCTAGTTGTAAGTCAGTAACTAGTGGTGTACCATAGAGGTCAGTACTGGGTCCAGCCTGTTTAACATTGTCACTAATATTCTGGATAATGGGGCAGAGTGTTATCCTCAGCAAATTTCTTGATGACACCAAACTGAGAGAAGTGGCTTACAGGTCAGAGGCTCATGCTGCTATCCAGAAGGACCTGGACAGGATGGAGAAATGGGCTGACAGAAACCTCTAAAATGGTTTAGAGTATATATTAGGGAAAAATTGTTCACTGAAATTATTATTAGGCATTGAAATGGGCTTCCTAAAGAAGTGTTCAAGTCACCATCCCTGTATTTGAAAGACATAGCTGAGATGCTTAGAGACATAGTTTAGAAATGGACATGTTATGGTTAGACTCAATGATATTAAAAGTCTTTTCAAACCAAATTATTCTGTGATTCTACAGTATGCTGGGGAACACCTAGTTGGAAAACAGCTTGGCAGAGAGAATGACCTGGGAGTCCTGTTAGACACTCAATTTGAATATGAGCTAGCAATACGTCCTTGTGGCAAAGAAGGTCATTGGCATCCTGGGCTGTGTTAGGAGGACTGTTGCTGACAGGTGGTGATCCTTCCCCTCTACTCAGCAATGGTGAGGCCACACTTGAAGTGGTGTTTCCAGTTCTGGGCTCCCCAGTTCAAGAGAGACATGGACACACTCCAGTCCAACGAAGGTCCACAAAGATGACAAAGGTTTTGGAGCATTCCTCCTGTGAGTAAGGTCTGAGAGAGCTGTGACTGTTCAGCTGGAGAAGAGAAGGCCCAGTGGGATCTCATCAATGTATATAAATACCTGAATGGAAGGTGCAAAGAAGTCTGAGCCAGGCTTTTTTCAGTGGTGTCTAGGGACAGGACGAGAGGCAATGGGTACAAGCTAAACCAAAAGAGGTTTCCTCTGAACATGAGGAAACACTTTTATCCTGTGAGGGTGACCAGGGAGGTGGTGGAGTCTCCACCTTTGGACATACTCAAAAGCTGTCTGGAGATGATCCTGGGCAACTGGCTCTAGGCATCTCTGTCTCACTGAGGTGGGATTGGACCATATGACCTTCAGAGGTCCCTTGCAACCTCAGTCCTTCTAGGATTAGGTAAGAGGCTGCTCAGGCAACCTGAAAGTATGCATCTGGTCCCTTCCTCTCTCTTACGCAGTAGTAGCAAGCATAGAATAATTGGTACTCTTTAAGACCCCTTATTCTGATGGATCATAATACTCAGAAGCACTAGGATATCTGTAAGTAAAACATCTTGGCCAGTACCTTTCTTTAAATCACAGAACAGAAAAAAATTGCAGGAAAAAAGAAATAATTTTATTACATAACAGTTAATAATAAAAAATAGCTTTCAGGTTTTAGTGTCTAAGAGAAATTAAATATAAAATATAATCTGTATTAATTGAAAACATTTTAATTACTAGGAAATATCCCAAAACAACAAAGTATATTACTAGTAGTAAATATAATCCAGTTCCCGCAATGTTACAGTTTGCACTTACTGTTTTCATCAAGGTTGCTCAGACAGCAGACTGAGATGTTTTCACAAGTTTTTGTAAATTATAAGCACTTTTTCTTTATTTCACCCCTCATGGGGCAACCATATAACTATCACATTCACTGTGTAGTCTTTGATCACAGGACAACAGAAACCACATACTGTGCAAAGAATATGCATCAAAAACCACCAGTGTGCTGTTTCCTCTAGCTCTTTGATCATTTTGATAGACTTCATAATTAGAAAATAAATGCCTGGAAAAAGACATTACTAACTCCAAGCACATTTAACTATCTTCATTAGTCAAATAATGATTGTTTAATGAAATATGTTAGAAACATTAACAGCAGCAAACAAAAAACATGGAGAGACAAAAGCAAATTCATGTTTGCTTATTTCTTGTTGGTTTTTTTTAATATTTTTGGTCAGTTTTTTTATTTGTTTGCTTTAATTTAGACCTAATACTCCTCTAAGAGTATTTCAAATAACTTTTTTCTGTTCATGGTTCAATTCAATGAATAAAACATGTTGCCGCACAGGAAGGAACAAGATTTAACACTACACTAAAACAGTAATTCTCAAGACTTTTTTTCATTACCAGTTTTCATCTATTTCATCTATGGAAAGTCAAATAAAACAAAACAAATCACGTACTTACTTACCTCCAAAGCCAGTGTTGAAAGAATCCTAATTTGCACATATGCAGAGTAAAGCACTAAAACATGTTAGGTCCCACTATATTAGGAACTTGTAATTAATTAAATCCAAAATTTGTTTAGTCAGTATAGGTACAGTACCTATACTTTGAGATAACAAATTAATTTATCAGATACATATATAGAGACACAATTTATCAAAAAGATCTCACTGGAAATTCATGCCTTAAATGTAGAAATATGTGCAATTCCCTAAAATATATTATCAAAACCTGTTTTACTATTGCCGCTACCTGCCTGAGTGACTTCTGAGCTTTTTCTTTCTTAGCTTCTGATTTATAGCTGAGCTCACAGAAACAGAGTATACTTCATGGTCTAATTATGGCTCAAATGTTTATAAAATGCACACAATCTTCTGAAAAGTAGTAATTTCTTTGCCATAATATTTTATCTGTTTTCTGAAGAGATTACTGTTTGTTTCTGGGAGAAAATATATAGCAGTAACAGCAGCTGTATCTCAGCTGTTAGGGAAGAAAATACCTGTTCTGGTATTTCCCATATTCAAATTAGTACTTCCAGAGTTTAAGCCATTTTCAAGATTCACTAGAACCTTTGTTCTGAAACACTGCACCTTTCATTTCACTGACCACCACAGAGTTTGGACGTTATGTAGAAATTATTTATGGTGTTTGGAATTAAAGCTTGAACAGATTGGAGGAGGGTAACGAAGACAAGATGCCAACCCAGTCAAGCACAAGCAGTAACCTATTGAAGGAGAAAAAATGTAGGAAAGTGGCAGAAGGAGGTAGTACTTAATGAGAGTCAGTTATTAAACAAGTGGCCCTACTGAAGCAAGCCAAACTACGACCAATAGAAGCCTGGCTGAAGCAGCGAGCTGGACAACTCCATCCACCCCTGAACACACCTCTGCATCTCACAAAACTTAATTTGGAGGAAATAAAATTTCAGGTCTCAGGCAGAAAGGAAATGCTGGGACCACTCCCTGACGCTAGAGCAGAGTAAAATTTTTTCCTTTCTTACAAGAGACATGCCCTGGTTGAGGAACTGTGTCTTCAAGTCATGGATTTGTAGGAGTCAAGCAGACTGTACAGCATCAGAGAAAACAAAGACGCATCTTCTCCAAGACCTCATAGACACAAGAGTCTGAACCATCAAATGTGCAGAAGGAAGGAAGAGCAAGGCTGTGCTTTTTGGAATGGCAAATGGAGACTCTCCAAATGTTTAAGACTGGAGGCCTGTGACTTTAGGTAAGAGGAAGATACTCTTTCTCTACCCAGAGATCTGCAACTGCAGAACAGGTTCAGTGTCCTGGTAGCAGATGTGGGGGATAAGGAGTGAAGGTGGGAAGGTAGAAGATTATTTGGATGAAACATCAAAACTGTATGAGCCATGCAGCAACACCAAGACAAAATGGCAGGTGCTCATTGCATAGTACTCCCTTCCATGAATGATAGCTAGTGAACCTGACCTGCTGTAGAGGGGAGTCTTGGATTCAAGATGCTGCAGAGAGACTGACGAGGCTTGTCCTCAGACTATTGACTCTTGTAAATCATCCACATAGGCAGTGGTGCAGATCAAGCAGTCAAGGAGGTTTCTGGGTGGTGTCAGAAACAAGTCCTTGATGCAGGTACTGGATGAGCCAACCAGGGGTGTTGTACAGCTATATCTACTGCTCTCTACAAAAAAATAACTTGGGAATGCCATAATCAACACTAGTCTTGGCTGCAGTAATCCTGAATTTGGGTTCAATATCCTAAACAGAGTGATAAAGGTGAGAGAGTACAGACTCTAGAATTCAGGAAAGTAGTCCTCAACTTCTTCTGACAACTTCTAAGTGGGATACCATGAGAGACCACTTGAAAGGTAAAAGAGCTGAGGGACTGGCAGGTCTTTAAGAAAAGTATCCTCCAGGTGCAAATACAGTCAATCCTGATAACTGGGAAGACAAGTCCATGCCTGAGGAAACTGGCTTAGCTAAGCAGGGAATTCCTGTCAAGTTCAAATGGAAACAGTGCAGCATACAGGAGATAGGAGCAGAGACAAAGGAGAAATTCAGAAATGCTGTCCAGATATATAGAGATGGTATTAGGAAAGCCAAAGCTGAACTGAAGTTTACAATTTCAAGGGTCACATAGGGTAGCAAGAAGAGCTTATACTGCTAATTAGTAAAAGGCTGAACAAGGAAAATATGGGCGTGCAGCTGATTTAATGACAGCAGACACACATAAGGCTGAGATACCTATGTAATCTTTTCCACAGTCTTCACTAACAAAGCCTCTGTGTTTAGTGAAAGGGTTCAAGGAGAAGAGGAACTAACAGCAGCAGATGAAGATCAAGTCAGGGATTATGTGCCACTTAAGTCTCTGGCATCCAATGGGCTGCATCCAAAGGTGCTGGGAGAGCTGCCTCATGTCTTGCAAGATTTAGAACAGTCAGCAAGGATTTAGCAATGGTGAATCATGGCTGATCATTGAAGGCAATCATGATGGTCAAGTGACTAGACTTGTGAATGAGAAGAGGTTGCGGATGACATTCACTGCAGTTTTATGAAGGATTTCATCACTGTCATTCACAATATTCCTATATCTAAGTTAGGACATTGCACTTCGGGCAAACAGACACTGAACACATATCAGCAGTGTGCCCTGACTATAAATGGCCAGAAGATGAAGGCAAGATATATTGCCCCTCTACTCATAAGCAAACAGCTCAAATACCAGCTCCAGCTTTGTGTGCCCCAATACAAGTAATACATCAACAAGTTAAAGCAGCTTTAGCAGCCGGCCACCAATATGGTAACTGGCTGCTAAGCTGGACCTGTGAAGAAAGGCTGAGAGAAAGGAGCTTTTTTCAGTCTGAAGAAGTGATGACTTCAGGAGGATCGAACAGCAGCCTGACAATACCTATGAGAGGTCATCAAGACCACAGACAACTGGTTATTCATGGCGGCACACTTCAAAAAAGCAAGAGGTAACAGCAGAAAGCTGAAATAAAAGAGGCAGAGACTGGATAGAAGGAAAAAAAAAATGATCCAAGGACAGTGGACCAAGTTGTCCAGGCAGGCTGTGGAGCCTTAAGTCCCAAATTGAATAAAACCATGGGCAGTTCATCTGATCTCACAGTTGTTCTTGCTTTGAGATGTCCTGAGATACCCTCTAACCAGGATCATCCTCCTATCTGACATAAATGAGCTAAAAATCAGTCTCAAACTCCATTGGATTTTTTAAAGCAATTTTCTTTCTAGGCTTTCCAACTTTCAAAAGTGTATATATCACTTGTTATTCTTTGTACTATCCTGGCATGCTGAAGGTCTACCTGTGTAACAGAACTACAGATTGCACAGAGATTGCCCATCATTTAAATCCCAAATATTACGGTGTTCCATGGGCTTCAAAATCATCCACAAGGCACCAATACCAAGCTAAATTTCCACAGATAGATTAATTTCAAGGTGTTAATGAAGATAAAGAACCTAAAGAACTTAAAAGAACCTGATGACTTACTTCAGTATACATGCAGTTGCTATATGTATGCTGACCATAAAATATATAATACATAAACACATAACAAATACATATCTAGCTTTATATAGAATCATAGAATGGTTTGGGTTCAAAGGGACCTTGAAGATCATCTAGTCCAACTCATCTGCCGTGGGCAGGGACACCTCCCACTAGACCAGGTTGCTCAAAGCCCTGGCCAACCTGTACTTGTACATGACAGGTATAATATATTTTGATCTACCTGCTTTATATATATAGTTAGATTTCTGCACATGATTTTAACATCTACCTAAATAGACAATGGGGGAGGACTACTTACCCCTCAAGTAGTTTAATTAAAAAGTTCAACATGTCCTCAATTCATAGTCATTTACCAGACTAATACAGTAACATGACTGCTATGTGGGGAGCCTCACATTGACAAAGGAGCACAAATACACACAAGACAACTCTAAGTCTTAATAAGAAGGAATGCTAAGAGCACACAATTTCTGTTTGCTTGACTTACTTGCAAAATTGTATTCCAGTTACACTGTGATTTTTGGCAGTTAAAGAACTCAAGGAGATTGATAAAAGTAAATTTAAAAATGGAAAATCACATGGAGAGAAAAAGTGGAAGTGCAAAAGGGAATGTCTCAAAAGGAGTAAGTTAAAATGCTAATTTAAAATTCAGAGTAGTACTGAATACATTAAAATCAAACAAAAAACTCCAACCTCCTCCCCCAAAAAAACCAATACACCTAACCAAATAAACTCTTACATGTGGGAGTCTGGGAGGAAGTACAATATGATAGAGGCAATTGTGAGGAAAAAAAAAACAAATCTAAAGTCTTTATGAGTTAACTCAGTATAGAAATGATTCTGTAGGCCCAAAAGAGGACATTTTCATGAAGCAGAACAAGTTGTACAATCTGTGCATACTCAAGGAATAAACAGAATCCCAGTTAGCTGGAAAAAAATCAGTAGAAAGCTCAAGTAATAGAATGAGCACAAAACATTCAATTGGAAGAATTTGAAGCTAGTAATGGTTGGTAAGGACAAATAATATAATATATCATAACTTGCCCACAAGGAAGAAGTGTTCTTTGACATCATCTACCTCCTGACTTCACCAAAACACTTACTGCAGTTAAGCTGCATGTGATCCATTTATGCAACAATCAAAATTGTCTACTCAGGAAAATCAGTAAGTCAGATTAGACAAAAGTTTACTCTGACAAACCATCCAGCTAAAACCATGGAAGAAACTAGCAAAATCTGTCATCTTAAAAACTTTGTGATTGAAAAAAAAAGATGCATTAAATACATTGGCATAAAACAATGTCAAACAATATAGATGACTATGAAAATGAACCAATTCCAGAAAGACCAAAAATCTTCTGCTCAGAGTATGTAAACTAAAAATAGTTTCAAACCTAACTTTCAAAGAGTCAGAAGTGATCTTGGATCCAGCACGTCATATCCAGTAGGCATTCTGTCAGTCAAGGCTACATGCTTGTCTTTGATGCTGATTACTTGGTAACCCAGAAACACGGTACATTCAAACAAATTTGTATATCACAGAATCATAGAATGTAGTGGGTTGGAAGGGACCTTTAAAGATTATCTAGTCCATCTCCAAAGAGTGGGAAGGATGACTGTAAAAATATAGATACATTCTATATGTATATATAAATATATATTCTATGTATTTACAAGTTCCCACGTGAAAAATGTAGCAAAACTGCTTTATAACAAAATTGTCAACAGATGAATGTGAGGCTTTCTCCCACAATTTAAAACCAGAAGATTGAAAATCACCCCCTACATATACCTTATATTTATGATATATCTTCCAAATCACATCTTTTAAGTCAGCCAGAGATTTTCATGCTTGTCTGTACCAATGGAATTGCTGAACGGAATTGCTGAATGGAAGTTTTTAATACAGTAATTTTATTTAGAGGTTTTAGAAGAGAGATTAGAATTCACCCTCTTTTTCACTTGCCACTAAAAAGTGGTTCTCACTTGTTTTATAAATTGCTAAGAGCTTTACATCCAAGAGCTGCTAGATTTATAAGGCCAAATAAGAGAAAAAAAAAGTAATCTGTTACATAAATAATTTGTATAGCAAATGGTCAGCAACACTGAAAATAAATCACCTTAAGAAATCAGTTTAGAGGACATTTTGTTGGGTTTTTTGAGACTGAAGGGTGGGGGGAAATTACAATTCTCAGACCTTCTTGGTATATGAAACATATTAAATGGTATATGAAAAGTACTAAAGTTAAGGATAGCGTCTTACATCACCTAAGAAACAATCTTAAAAACACAAGTTAGTGTGAGGTCATCATTGATGGAGTCAATTGTTTTTCATCTACACTAAAACAAGGACATGTAGCTATAAGACATGGGGGAATGTTTTTAAACTAGAGCAGGGTAAATTCAGGTAAATTTAGGAAGGAGTTCTTCACTATGAGGGTGGTGAAACACTGGAACAGGTTGCCCAGTGAGGTGGTGGAGGT
The DNA here is from genome assembly GCF_000695765.1 of Mesitornis unicolor. NCBI lineage: Eukaryota > Metazoa > Chordata > Aves > Mesitornithiformes > Mesitornithidae > Mesitornis > Mesitornis unicolor. The sequence goes on along the minus strand of NW_010201006.1, from coordinate 227 downwards.
CTCATCCCAGGACACATTTAAGGCCAGGCTTGATGGGGCTCTGAGCAACCCGATTTAGTTAAAGATGTCCCTGCTCACTGCAGAGGGGTTGGACTAGATGACCTCTAACAGTCCCTTCCAATGCAGATTCTATGATTCTGTGATAATATACAGTTTTCTAGACTTTGCATCTTTCACATTTCTGTCTCACAACAGGCTTGAGAAATCACTGAAACAATCATATATAT
>NW_010201005.1:347-1544 GCF_000695765.1 Mesitornis unicolor | reverse complement strand
CTTCCCCATTTTCTTCACATTATTTTAACATAAATCAGACTGACACATCTCACAGCCGGCAAATGGGGTCTTGGGGAAGTAAAAAAATTCACCAATCTTGCTGTCTACTGAGTGGGACGAGACAGATTCAGAGCTGAAACACAGCAGAGTAAATGAAAGTTTGAACTTTAAACTTTCCCTCTGCATTTCCCAGCTACCCACAGTCCTACACTGCCACAGCAATTTGAGTTACGTTGCTTTAGGAAGTGCAGTTGATGATACTCTGACATGGTGTCTCCTGCTAAAGTACACTCTGAAAGATATCCAGGGCACTATGTAGGTCTGTTTTTATTTATGATATATTACATACTGATGTATTTTAAGCAGTAATTTAAATTAGCTCAGTTTGCTTTATTAAAGGATTACTGTGTATTTGTGCTGCTCTGTCCCACTGGAATCCTAAACAGCGACAAAGATCCCATTAGTATGAGTGCTGCAAAATACAAACTAAGATGGTCCACCTTTCAAAGAGGTTATAATCCAAACACAGGCAAAGAGACTGCAAAGAGATGCAGATGGGGAAGCACATGCTGCATGTGATTAGGTGACAGCTTTGGTCAGTGCCACGGACAACTTGCAGCACATCAGCCCAGTGGCTTCTAAGGAAGTTTTGGGTTTTGTTGTGAAGGAAAGTTGGAGAAAGGGATTTGAGGTGGGGGAGTGAGGTTTCTCTGTGGGCATTCCTTCCACATGTTCAAGAAAGTGTGGAAAAAAGCGTGGAAGAAAGCACAAAGACAGACATTCACCAGCAAAGTAATGACTGGGCATGAGATGGCTAAAAGGGAAAAAACACTACGAAGGGGCATTAACATTGCTACACACTAGACCCCAGCCTTTGAACCGTGAAGCTGATGGGGAAATAAATACTTCAGCTGGGAGTAACTTGGATGAGGAGGTACCTAGGGTAGTCTGAGTCAATCTCTGTAAGAGCCATCCCTTCTCTGGTGAATGAGGAAACTGAAGATGAACCATAAGCAAGCACCCTCAGTACCTGAACTGGTTGCTGAAGTTAGGAGGTGCAAGTCATGCTCTCTGCAAAAGGCTACCTGTTTTTTACTCCTGGAAGGGAAAGGCAATCCCACCAGAATCAGAATCACAGAATTATTGAGGCTGGAAAAGACCTCTGAGATCATCAAGTCCAGCCTATGACCTAACACT
>NW_010201005.1:0-287 GCF_000695765.1 Mesitornis unicolor | reverse complement strand
TCTCTAACTTCCTCCAGGGATGTTGACCCCACCACCTCCCTCGCCAGTCCATTCCAATGCCTGATCACACTCTCCATGAAAAAGTGCTTTCTAATATTCAGCCTAAACCTCCCCTGGTGCAGTTTCAGGCCATGCCCTCTTGTCTTGTCACTAGTTGCCTGGGAGAAGAGCCCGACCCCCACCTCCTTCAGGTAGTTGTAGAGAGTGATAAGGGCCCCCCTGAGTTGGGGTGGGCTCTTCTCCAGGCTAAACAACTGCAGCTCCCTTAGCCTCTCATTATAAGGCTT
>NW_010201004.1:1109-1508 GCF_000695765.1 Mesitornis unicolor | reverse complement strand
GATAATGTTTTTCAAGGGTATATTCTGACCCTAGGGGGTTCCAGAAAGTTAGTGAAAATTATTTTAACACCGATGCAAAAGCTATTGTGGCAAGATAGATGGTATCGCCACTGTGAAGGGGAAGCGATTAAAAATCTAGACCGTGAGGATGGAGATCCTCTTAAATTAATAACATACGAGCAGCTCACTGGTCAAGGCCAATTTGCCAACATGCAATTGCAAGCTCGTTTACCGGTCCCGGCTCTACAATTATCTGCCAGCCTTGCACTAGCAGCGTTGCGGACAATACCACAAGAAGGCAAGGTTCAACCTTCCTATACCCAAATTCGGCAAGAAAAAGATGAGCCGTATATGCTTTTTATTGACCGCCTACAGGATGCAATAGACAAAGTATCAATG
>NW_010201004.1:624-938 GCF_000695765.1 Mesitornis unicolor | reverse complement strand
CGCGGCAGCCATAAAACCGCTTATTCATACCTCAGAGAAACGTTGTTTCTCCTGCGGCAAACCGGGTCTTTTCAAAACCCAATGTAAAAGACAAAATGAGTGGGGGGTAAGACAAAAATCAATAGTGTGTTTCCGGTGTGGGAAACCAGGACATAGGGCATCAAACTGCCGGTCAGTAGTTCATAAAAATGGAGCAGTGTTGGGAAACTACCAGCCAAGTACGCCTGTGCCCCGCATGACGACACAAAAAGGGTCCCTGAAACAGAGTCAGGCTGCCTGGTTCGCTTCTCAGCCGCCACCTCAGGGGGAGCAGG
>NW_010201004.1:0-292 GCF_000695765.1 Mesitornis unicolor | reverse complement strand
GGTTCGCCTGGTCACCCAGAGATTTACTTGGCTTTAGAAATTGGCAAGCGAAAACCTATGGTTAAAATGAGATTTTGGGATCCCCAAACCCCTAACCAAGTGTATGTTACAAACATGTTGCTTGACACTGGAGCAGACGTAACAATTATCTCTAGTACTGATTGGCCTAAAGTGTGGCCAGTACATGATCCAGCACGAAGTCTAATGGGAGTGGGTGGCACTTCTACCACCAAGCAAAGCCTGTTAATGCTGAAATGTGTAGATACTGATGGTAATCAGTGTACGGTGTGTC
>NW_010201003.1:93672-145379 GCF_000695765.1 Mesitornis unicolor | reverse complement strand
TGTGAGGATGCCGTGGGAGACTGTGTCAAATATATACATTTGTGCATGTATGTGTACTCTCTGGCAATTTGAACAAAAGTGTCTGTGATGTGTTTGATAAAGAAGAGACTAATGAGTTACTTAAAGCTTTTATTGCCTAAATCAGCATAGTTGTTGTAGCTTAATAGCATATGTCCTGGTTTTGGTGTTGAGAAAGAGCTAAATTTTTAATAATCAGTTTACTATCACTTAGATGGAGTGAGATTGGTTCTACAAATTTTATTTTACAATACTTGCTGTGTATAGCAAACAGTGTGCGGAAAAAAATTATTTGAATTCAAAGTAATAATTTTGTATTGTAATGGCTAGTTTTTTAAGGCAGACTTAGTTGTACTGATTTTTTTACACAGTAGATATTGTACTCATGTGAAGTTAAATTTTTAACATTGCTATTCTAAAGTTATTTGTAATCTGAAATAATTTGAATGCTGCAAACTTTCTCGCTTCTTGGGCTTAAAGCCAATTGCATGGAGCATTTTGAAAAATTAGTAATCTACTGGAAATATGTTATGATAAACTTCTAAACAACATAAACCAGCATTTGTAATGGAAACAACAACAATCTTTAATTACACTATCATAAATACCAAAGATATTAAAACAGAATGGGTATGTAACCAAAAAAAAAGGGAGTCACACATACACTTACAACCAGCTATGTTACAGTGACCAAAAGTAAAGGTAACGCCAGGTTTATATTTAAATGTCATTATGCATTCCTCTTGTGTGCATTTTTCAAAACAGAGATTTAAGACACCAGGATAATACTCTACTACAGGAGACCAAAATGCCAGTGTGCAAAGTAAATGGTCTAGAATCTCTCAGTAGATGAATGTTCAGGGTTTCTGTGAACGTTAGTTACAATGCAAAGGCAAAGGTAAAACATTTATATAGTTCCTACACAACGTATGAAATATGAGGGATTTTTTTTGTTTTTAAACCAACAGTTCTGGGAACCAGGAGATCTTTGTGGATCTACACTGACTTATTGTTTTAAGTGTGGATGAAAGGCTTCAGAGTGCTTTTGTTGAGCTAGCTCTAGAATGGGGATAAAACCACTGCCCTGTGTTTCAAGGCTCTTCAGAGTAAAAGCTGTTGTTGCCAGTGAACAATGGAGGAGTTGATGGCAAGGAAGGTCAAACGATTTGCCTATGCTAACAAAAGAAGGGAACGAATGCAGATCCTGTGAATTCCAGTTCTATTTACTACACTGCACTGTTTATTAGATAAATGCAACAGCAGAGGTGATTACTGTTTCTAAGGGATTTTGGAGAATCTCAGCTAGAAAAAGGCTTTATAAACTATGAAATTTAAAAAAGGAATATGCAATCTTGTCCATTTAAGTGTCTCGTGCAATTGCATAAGATGTTTAAATATTCTGATAATTAGAAATATCCGTTTCATGTATGCACCCCCTTCTAATCTGACCAGTCAGAACCTGAGCAGCTTTTTATTAGTATATGGTGAACTTGGTAAAGATTTGCGAATTTTTTTTTATCCCCTTTGTTTTATCAGCCATTAAAAATATTATCTGTTATTGTCTATTTTTTATTATTACAGTAAAATTAAAAAATTACACCTAACAGACAGATTCTTATATCATAATTTCTTTCCGAGATGTACTGGAAGATAATATGCTCCTCTGTAAGTGGGGTTTTAATTGGTGTAATGCTTTACTTCCTAACTCTTTTAATCAGAATATCGGTAAGATGACTCAAACAGCTGGAATGTAGCACTCAGCAAAAGTAAGAACCAATAAATGAATGTATTAAATAATCTAAGCTATTAGCTGCTTCATGATAAGTTTCATCAACAGTATTCATTGCTACACGCAGACTTGCTCTAGGTATCATTGTGTATTTATCTTTATGACAGAGCAGCCATTAGATGTGAAAACATAGATAATAGATGCTTGCTTTCCAGCACAATCCTCTTCAGGCACACTGTTTTTTCTGCAGTGTGCTACACAGGTGTAACCAAAGTGATAGACTTAGCCAGTGTTTTAGCTGAAAACACTCTTTAACCTGACTAATAATATCACATCATTCGGCAAAAATGTCCACACCAAAACACAAAATTACTGTCTTTGTTTATCTGATTATATTGCCTCTTAACAAAATTTCAAAGGCTTTGATTATTTGTCTTTTCAAAAGCGATATTTCATAAGTACACAGTTAGAATCCATAATTCAATATTGCATGTTGACCAATACAGATAAAGACTGCACATAGGCAATCTACATATTTTTCGCAATATTATTATGCAGGCTTCTGCTAAGAAGTTATTGTAATAGCAACAGGATCACAGTAATCTAATTTTATCAAATCTACAGTTTTGCTACAACATAGAAAACACTTGAATAACAGCAGACCTGGCTTAGATTTAGAAAGAGAGCATTCAACATGTGTTTAGGTTAATGTTTGAAAAGTTCTTTCTTATCAACTAAAGATAATGCCTTTAAACATGGATGTTGATATTGCTTAGCATGACATAATGGCAAGATAATTTTGGATCCTAAGAAGTTCAGAGTTAAAAGACTCTCATGAGTACGAACTGTTTCCCTCTGTGCTTTATATGGTTCTTGCATTACTTTTGCTGTGCTGACTGACATATTTCTGTTTATCAATCCTGATGCACAAAGGTGTTAAAATTTAATTATTAGTGATGACTGAAATAATAATAATAATAGATAACTGCAAAATACTATTTCCCTTCAACGTATTTGATTTATTTAAAATTATTTTATCTGATTTTTAGATTGTAAAGTCATGCCAGAGTTGAAAAATAACAAAGATATCTCTATTAATCTAGACACAGGTAAATAAATTTCTCTGTAATTGGTGTGTTATGTATTTCTAAAGTTCACGATGAAAATAAATAATTGTGTTATTCAAAAAAATCTTCCACTTGCACTTAAGACTGAAAAGCCAAGACCTTGGTAATTTTCTTATATACTCTCCTTTGGTTTAGAGAAGGAAGGGTCATACAAGAAATGCTCAATTGTTATGAAAATGTGCTTCTAGAATGTTATATATTCTTTTAAAACATAATGTCTTGAGTATATTTCTTTGTACAACTATTGAAGAAAATGCAAACAGAAGTCTGCTAAATAGAATTAGGGTGATGAAGCTGTATTTCCTGACAAGTTGCTCTCTTTGGGTCCAGCCCTGTCCTTTACCCCCAGCCACCCACCCTTGCATACCCCTATTTTATATAACCTGAACCCCCACAACTCTGATCATGTGCTTGCCCCTCTCTTTCAGCAGCCTTGGCAGCAATGGCAATGGTAATCTGGCTTCTCCAAGCACAACTCCTCCAGAACTAGGTGCAGTCCATTGCATTGCCTTCAGTGGTGGGAGCCGGCGTTTGCTGCATGCCTGTGTAGAGGGCTGGCTGATGAGTGCACATGATATTGGAGGACGAGAAAAAGCTGTAATTCCAGGTAGGATGACTTTTTGTAGGACTGGTCCATGTCTGGACTCTTGTGAGGGGTCAGACACTAAGGCTAAATGCCAAGCCTCCTCCTGCTCTGTGAAGCCACATGGCACACATGGTAAAGCCAACCTCTGTACAGACGTGCTGTCTTGGGCAGGAGGGATGCCAGTGTGGTCCCTGCTCAGGTTTGAAACACAGTGAAGCCAGGGCATGAGAGGAGCATGAAATGCAAAGGTTTTATGCTGCCTGTGTGAGACAGCATTTCTGAAGTGGTAACATGGCAGATCTGAGTGGGCTGATGATGGTTTTCTGAAGACTGCAAGAAAGCTACAGAATGCGTAGCTGTTAGGCTAAAAGAGAAAGATGAGTGCTAAAGGGAAGTGGTTGGAACTGGAACAGAGGGGTTTGGGCCACAGCCAGCATGGGTGGGAGGAGGTGAGGGAGGTGCTCAACACGTCTTGGCCGGCTCAGTGTTTTGTATTTGCAAAACAGTCAAGGTCTTCTAACAGTGCAGAGCAGTGTGGGCTGCAGCATCATTGCTGAGGTGTCATGTTGCCACTGAATATGAGAGAAGATATAACTGGAGTATACTCCTCTAAGCATCTTTTCAGATGTGTTTTAAATTGGTAATGGTTTTGCATGAACTAGCGAAGCTCTCAGGTCGTTGCAGATAAGTTATAAAAGTATATGGCTTTATTTTGATAGATGGTGTAAGTCTTGACCCAAATTTTCAAACCTTTGCAGAAGTTATGCTGTGTATGTGTAGCCTTTCACATTTCTCTTCAGTTGTGTACCAAATGGCATGTGTGCTTATGTCATTTGAGACATTTCAAAACATCTGGCTCAACTTTTAAGATGTTTGTGTTGTCATACACCATTGTAATCTGTTTGTAAAGATATGTGGAATAGGATGCTTTTTCCTGAGAACCAATGCCTTCTTGCAGAGAGCTGCACTATGCTGCATAATGCCAATATAATGGGGCTGAATTAAGGATGCTGTTCGCCCTCAATATGAATTTTCTTGCACTAAAATGCCCAGCTTAAATCTCTTGTGGGATTCTTCTGTTCTTGAAATCAGTGGGAAGTAAGCCATGTTTTGGAACCTTGTGAGAGGAACTTGTTCTCCTTGGACGCTACTCAGTGCTTATTGCCTGACTATCAAAATGCAGCTTCAGCTCTTTAAAGAGTGAGCTCCATGTGGTGCAACTCTCTGTAGTCTCCTCAGAAATGAAATTCTCAGTTCTTCAAAGTAAGAGTCCCATTTCAAGGATCTTCTGGCTTAAAAGGGAAGTTCATTTCCCATTTAAAGAATGTATAACATTCAGAGTTCAGTGATGCAGCATCTCATTAACAGGACGCCCTGCTGAATTGTCTCCTATGGACAGCTATTTTTATACTGAGGATATTGGAGGCGTTCCTCCTGCACCTGTCAGCACATCTGGGGACTGGTTAGGGCATGCAGGTGACAAAGCTGGTCGCTCTTTGGATATAGCCCTTGTATATCTCTGACCTATAGCTGCTTGGTGCTATTTCTTAAGGCTAACCTAAATAACTATTCAAGAGAGGATTTCTCCTCCAAAGAGATTATGCCTGAGCTCATTATAACCTAGCAATTTTGAAGTGCAAGAATAGATTCTTGGGTCCACTGGAAAAGCCTTCAAATTTAAGCAGGAAATAAGAGTAAGAAGAGGGGCTAGCACATAGGTATTGTAGAAAGAGAAAGGTGTCTTTGGCTGTTCAGAGATGCTCAATATACAGCTCAGTATACAGGCCACTGGCTCCGCAAGCTGGAGCAGTATTTTGGTTTATCCACAGATAGATTTTGTTATGCTTTATTCTTTGTACACCTGGAAACTATACCGAGTTTCATAGATGTCTGAAAATTGTGTAAGATTTGGAAAGCTACTCCACTCAGTCTCTAGAAAGGGAATGAACTCCTGCAAACAGGAGTACAGATCAGCTTTGTCTCTAGATTCAGCCAGTGGCATCAGAACAATTGTTATTCCGTGGTTTTCCACTTCCATCTGAACAAAAGACAGACTGTCATTGGAAATTAAAAAATAGCATACAGAGAAGTACTTGTCCAAGCACTAGTTATAAAAATAGAAAACAGTTTTGGGCACAATGCTTTAATCATTGTGGACCTTAGCTGTATATTTAAATTAGTGGTGATAATGAACACAATCTCTTTAATATAACTATTTCAAGATTATTTCAGTTATAACTAATTTTTTATAGACATTAATTACCAACAACTGAATTACGATCCAACTCTCTTTCCCCTTCTCTGTAGAAATGTTTAAACTTCCAGCTCTGTCACATTTTTCTCTTTTCACCTGACGGTTATAGGTAAAAGTTTCACTAACAACTTAATTATTCTCTTTAGAAGCCAAGATAATTATAATGGGCTTAACTTGGCTTCCATTAAAAGTCTCTTTTAATGATTTTGCCATTCACTGTAGTCCAATGTTTTGCATAATTCATAATCAACAAGATCACATCTCAAAATTGTGAAGGAATGAAAGAAATAGAAAGAACAATACCATTAATATTTTATAGAACATCATGGTACTTTTGTATGGGCTATCAGTCCCCTCTAAATATATGTTGGCTGAATCATGCAAAGTTGTATTCACTTTCATAGGTGTTACTCATATGAATAGCTTGAGTAAAATTTGTAGTAGTCAAAGATCTGTCAAAAAGCTGGACCAACATTTATAAGATTAAGCTATTGTTCCTGATCTTATCATAGCCATCATATTTACTTGCATGCTTAACTTTAAGATGAATTTTAAGTTACTGGAAGGGTTAGTACATGTCTCAGTGGTATGGATCTAGGGGAAGGAGATGATTATGTAGGCACTTACTAGAAAGAACCACAAGGAGAAACTAAAGGGGCAGAATGCTTGCAGCTGATTTGCTGAGCTGGTCATATTAGAGATACAGAGTAAAATTAATGTCCGAAAAAAGGACCAATCTTTTTAATAAAAATTGCACTGTTAGCAGAAGAGTAAAATAAAACTTTATATAGAAATATGTTTACAAACAGTAAAGAAAAATGTTAAAATTATGATGAAATGAAGGAAAAAAGAAAAGAGTACAGATTCTCAGAATTTAGCTATAAGAACATGTTAAAGTACCAAGAAAGGCCAGAAATGATTGAGCAATGTACTACAGTCATAAAAATTAGTAATTAATTTTTTTCTAAACACATCAGAAGCAGAAACTTTTCTAGGAAGTCTCTAGGGCAAATGAATGGAGTGCAAGGTAGAGAAGTGAAAAATCTACAAAGTATTAACTACGGAAGAGGTTTAGGAGCTGGGCTACTGCCTGTATTGATGGGGGCATGCTCTGAAGGAGTGTCTCAAAGTTTATAAAAAACATTCTTAAAAAACAGAAGATAGTCTGTTGCATCAGATCACCAGAAGCAAATGATACTGATCCAAGAATTTAAAAAAATGCAGAAACAAATTCCTCACTGTTACCCGTGATTTTACTGATTTAATTGCCAAGATGGGCTTGATTAACTATAAGAAGGGACTATGGCAGATGTGATTTGTATAAAGAACTCCAAGGAGATAGAGAGGAACTTAAGACTAGCAAGTAAAACTTCTGCAGCAAGCAAGTTGATGGAAATCGTGATGAAAACAGAATTATCAGATAGATGAGTGAGCATGATGAGCACGTGAGAGTGAACATTTTGTAGTAGGTGATTTTTTAAAGGAATCAGTAAGCATATGGACACAAATGATCAGCTGATATTGTACTTGAATCTCCAGAAAGCATTCCACAAGATGCCTCAGCAGTGTTTTACAACACAACCAATAAGGGAGGTATTTTGGGGTTTCTTTTGTTTTGTTTTCATGGATTAATAATGGATTGAATAACAGGAAACAGGGCAAGAATAAATGTCAGAGACTGTAAGAACTGTGTCAGGATTTGCACATGCAGAATTGTGCCAGAAAAGTGAGTGAAGAATAATGTAATAAAGTTTGCTCATATTACAAAAGTATTGTAGCTGTAAAGACCTTCAGAAGAATTTCTAAGGCACTGGATGACAGCACAATAAAATGGTAGATAAAATGCAGTCTTCAAGAGTAATGCACCCTTATAGCTTTTACCATCTAGGAAAGAGACCTTAAGAATATTTCAGGGTATTTTATTGAAAACATTGACTTAATGCTCTTCATCAGTCAAAAAGACAAATAGATTCTGGAATTTTTTAGGGCAGGAGAAAAGAATGAAATATGTGATTAAAAGCCTTGAGTTCATTAGCTGTTAGATACTGTACAATACTTAGCTCTGTAGAAATACAAACCTGAAGTTAGAAACACTGATTGCTTTAGGATTACATCCTTTCAGCACGTTCATATGCAGGGCAGAAACACACCTAACATCAGATGTGCTCCTGTGCCCAGAATAACTCTGAAATCCATTAAAGGTGGAAGACAGTATTTTAAAATGTAAATTTACAGGTTGACTGAATCTTAGTATATCTACATCCATGGCATCCTGTTATTAATGCACATCATTAAAAGGCTTTTTTTTTTCTTTCAGTAACGCTGGGAGAGCTTAGCTTGTGTTAGGGAAGGCAGTCAGCACCTTGCACGTTCAAACCTATCAGCTCCTTCTAAATGAAACTCTGGTTTTCCTATTGCCATCATTGTGAACAGAAAGCTCTCTTTGGAGAGAGATGTATTTGCACAGGTGTAAACGAAGCTGAAACAATAACTACTCAAGTCTTAATAATCTGCATGTGCTGGTGTCAGCTGCACCAATGTCAAGATAGGAAGTGTTGAACTATCTTTAATTGCCCCAGGTCAGTAGTTTTATCTGCAGTTAAGTAGGATAGAGATTATTTTACTTCTACTCCTAAATGATCCTTCTAAGGCTCCTTCATAAAAAAGTCCGGGTGTGTCTGTGGTGCTACTGATCTCTTTATTTCTGTCCTCATAGAAAGGCAGCAAGCAGGCAAATTACACAGAAGTTATGGCCATGGAAAAGGCTTAAAAGGAAAGTGTGACAGATTTTTCAGAGAAAAAGCAGTCCTACTCATCACTGTTCAAATGAATATTTAATAATTCATAACAACTAAGTGAGTTATAAGTTTCCCCTTCAATACTTTCCCAAATGTGAATAGATTAAATGGTAATTGCTATCAAGCTTTATGTTCTATTTCATGTACCTAATAAAAGTTTATCTAGTGGAGCTTACTTTGTATCTTTTTGATCTATTCCTAACCGACTGCAATATACTATATTAAAATATTTATCATTGTAGTATCAAATATTAACCATTTTTAAATCATCTGACTAAGGAAAACAAATAATGCTACTTGTTTAGCTTTTCATGAATCTCCTAATATTTAGTTGTTCAGGACTCTCCCATGATACAGCACCAAAAATAGTAAATACCCTAAAAACTGTATTCACTCTTTCTCAATTGAGCTGGCTTGAAATGCACTCTGCTCACATCCGCCACCACTGCTCATTTTGGCTCTGCATGGAGAATCCTACTTTTGCCATCTGTAAAAAGTTATGATTCTGCTCCAGTACAAGAAAATCTGAGAGAATTGTGTGTTTCTCTGTAGGTTAGTGGGTTTTAAAATTATTTTAAGGAGAGTATAGAACTATTTTTTTTCCCCCAGGAAAAAGTTTTTAGGAAGTTTCCCTAATTATCCACCTGCTCATCCATCTGAAATGATATGGCTTTGTCTGATAAAAAATCCAGCAACTTGCTAGACTGCAGTGTGAATGATCTAATGATGGAGAGATGAGAATGCTGATCCCCCAGCTGTGCCACAGTCGCACAGCAGCCCGGTCCAGCCTAACTGCTGGCTGCCAGGGCTGCATCGCTCCCCAGCTGAGTGGGTTGTGCTCTCCCAGGATGCTCCTGCTTGCTCAACCCATTGCTGATTCATATCACAGAACTAACACAGCAGAAAACAATTCTTCTTGTTTGGTTTGTGTCCTGCTGTGTTAGGTCTGAAATGGTTCAATGAAAGGTCAAACAACTGCCAGAGAGATGGCTCGGGGTGTGGGACTAAATAGTTGGGAATTGGGAGAAGAGGGATTGCAGCACTTGCAATTAGAGCAGTTTAGACAGCCATGGAATAGCAGCTTTGAAGCCGACAACTGGGCAAGATCAAGAGGAGAACAACCTCTTTGCTCCAATCCAATCCTTCACTCTGCTGGGGAAAAATGGTTCTATTAAAGGTCAGGTGTATAAATGTTGCTACTGAACCATTTTCTTTTCACTTTGGAGAAAGTAACTCTGATCACCAGGTTATCAGAATAAATCTCCTGGAGAGCTACAGTCCGTTAAGAGCCTGGTGCCTCTTAATAAGATGTTAACTATGGTACCTACTCCCTTTTTCTATGCCTCTGGTTGATTTATGACCTGTTATTTTCTTTGGCTTCCCCATATACAGATCTTAACCTAATTCACAATCCCCATCCTGTTCACAGAAGCTTTTCTTCCAGCACAGAGTTGCTAAGACAATGTCCTTGAGCTCTCATCAATGCCCCATCTAGGCTAATCCCTCTGCAGGCTCTTCCAGTGCTACAATATATCACGTGCATTGTAGGCAGCTGTACTAAAAGCAGCTTGAGACTTGATGCCCAACTAAGGTATGCTACAGTAATTATGTACATCTGTATAACTATACAGAGAAAGCACCTTGTGTTTTCATCTTCTCTGTGCTCTTCATAGAGGAAAGATGCTTCACTTAATCACTTTTGTTAAATACAGTGTTTGTGTTCTGAAATGTTTATTCTGACTAAAATATCTCCTCCCCAGAGAGATCTCAACCTTCTTTTTCTCCTTCAAATCCAGTACTTCTTAAAAAAAATAATACCATTCCATGATATTCATACTTTGGTGAAAAATTTTCTATGTATCCTTGTATCCGTATGATTATTCTGTGGGTCGTGCATTTTGAAATTAATGCATTATATGCGTATTCACGTTGTCTTTTCTCAGGTTTAAAAGACCCAAGATATCAGTATGGCATTACACGTATAAATCATCAGCATGCTTCCCCAGAGGTGAGTGGAATCAGTGCTTTGCATCATCTGAGAATCAGGCTCAATAATGCTGTAATTTTGTTTGTTATCTTGCCTTAGCTGCCTTACATCTGTAAGCCATACTTTGCCTTCAGCTGCAGCAGTGGGGTTCTGGATTGATTTAAGAAGAATTATTCTGGATTTAAATTTGGAGCCATTTGAAGCAGAGTCTGTTCCTCTTACATTCAAATCCCTATACACACACAATTTCTGTAGTCTGCATAACAATCATGTAAGATAAGTATTTTGAGATGAGTATTTCATGTATAAAGACCAGGGGCAGATTGTTCCTTGGAGACAGCGGTGTTCAGTCCCACCAGAATTTATCCTTTTCAGTATAATTCTTTATACATTTTACTTCCCTCCAGCTGCACTTACTAGCACCAGTCCTGGCACCAAAACACTCCAGAACTGCAAGTGTGTACAGCACCTGTGCAGAAGGGAAATCCCACTGTACCCAGACCTGCTAAAAGCATTAAAACTGCTACTAGTAGAAAGATGTAACAAGATACAAACAGATATATACATGGATTGTCTATGGCTCCCCACGCAAGCAGTTGCAACAGTGAACTGGAAAGCAGAGCATCTTGATTCTGAATTTCTATTTCTTTTTTTACAGAGTATAGTTCCCCAGGCAGAAGTTCAATGTGTAGGGTCTCACAGGATACATCTGTGTACAAATATGTATAAAACATCACTAACCTTCAGGTGGGGAGACCATTACATTTATATATTTAATCTGTCTAGAGAGAAGTGTGATGTGTTTTTTCAAGAAAGATATATTTTTTTAAGGAAATGGATGGTAACACGCCTTTTCTTGCTGAATTGTAAACACAAACTTCCAAAACCAAATAATTTAAGTTCTAGAGTTGCAATTTCAGGTTTGATTTTCTTTTCAAATTCAATCTGCATGATGATTTTGATCAAATGCCTCTGTTTCTAACATTTGTAACACATGATAAAGTGCAAGCAAAAAAGCTTATATTTAAATAATCATAGAATAAGTTGAATGCACGCTGTGTCAGAATATGAATTATCTAACAGACTGTGAGGTGACACAAGTTCAGGCTGGAAGACAGATACAAGCACTAAGCGCACTTTGAGCATTGAAGATAAGAGTGTAATCTGCCTGCTTTAATAAAAAACATTTAAAATTAACAAAAAAAGGAAAAAATAAACTACTCAGAGCTTGACGTACGGCATCTGGCTGAAAACTCATTTGCTAATTAAGATTTACCCTATTAAACTAAAATGATTTAAAACGGTGATTCACAATAAGTAATGTACTGAATTTAACTTGGGTACAAGCTACCACTGGTAACTCCTGTACTTGGTGTAGGCCTTCATGGGGCTGCAGGTTCAACCTCTTCATTTGCTCATTGACTGGATAACAGGAGACAGTGAAGAATTTTAATCACCGGACCTTCCCTCACCTTCTCCCCTGTAGGGTGATCATGCCTAATGAAAATTCAGGCTGTGCTGGTAAACCAACACTGGCAAAGAGAGTCACTTTTTCTTTGCCTGATTAGGTAAATATGCAGCTGGTTTTGGAATAAATTATTGTGTGCATGAAATTAAAAGGTGTTATTTTTAAATGCTCCTGTATGTATGCAACAGAATTTAGTCACCTGAAATGTCATTGGCCAAGAAATACAAAAGATGAAAGACTATGAGCAGTACATTTAGAAAATCAAACAAATGTTCCTGCTTAGTATTTTGTCTTAAACCATTTTTTAAAAACTCTAGTCGTTCTTCTGTGTGTAAATGTTTCTACCTTTTGCTACAAGTTCCTCTTATCACAGAGCACTATATGCAGTATAAGACTAGCCCAAACCAGCTGTAGTTGCTGGTTAAACTTCTTGCCAGGTTTAGAGCTTTTTCTTCTGTTTTTATGTTCATTTTTAAAGGAAATAATTTAATTTCTAAATAGAAAAATGAAATACATTGGGTTGCACAAAAAAGTAACTGAATTTTTTTTGTGGGTAAATGAAAGATGAACTTTTCATGAGAAACAAAAACTGAATTAAACAATATATTGTCCATTTTGTTCAATTATCTTTTGCCATCCTTCAGGCAACTCCATGATTCTGCGCTTAAAGAAGTTCTTATCTTTTTCAGAAAAACAGTTCCAAAAACGATTTGATATCCTCATCAGCAGCGAAGTTCTTACCATTCAAGGTGATTTGTAAAGAACAAAACAAATGGTAGTCTGATGGTGCCAGGTCTGGTGAATCTGGTGGATGTGG
Organism: Mesitornis unicolor; assembly: GCF_000695765.1. Taxonomy (NCBI): domain Eukaryota; kingdom Metazoa; phylum Chordata; class Aves; order Mesitornithiformes; family Mesitornithidae; genus Mesitornis; species Mesitornis unicolor. Next base: position 132,595 of record NW_010201003.1, on the reverse strand, counting down.
TAACACATCCCATCCAAGCTGCAACAATTTTTAATGAATGACCAGACTTGTATGTGGTCTAGTGTTATCATGGAGAAACAAAAACACCTTTGTGATTCACCAATTCTGGACACTTCTGTTTGGTGGCGACATTTAATTTATCCAGTTGAGGACAGTACATGTCTGAATTAAGGGTTTTGTTCCTTGTAAGCAATGCAAAATCCACGATACCTTTGAAATCTCACCGGACTGACAGCATAACCTCCCTTTGGTGAAGATCTGCTTTTGAAATGCTTTGAGCTGGTTTATCACACTTGCTCCATTATCTTTTTGGTTTGTTGTTATTGTAGATGACCCATTTTTCATCAACTGTTATCATATGTTTCAAAAATGGATCATTTTCTTCATGCTTCAAGAGAGAATCAGAGATGTCAATGCACTTACTGAGATGAATTTCTTTGAGCTCCCGTGGTACCCAAATATGGAACTTCCTAACATGTCCAAGTTGTTTTAAATGGTTTTCTATGCTTGATTTCAATACGTTAAGCTTATCAGCAATCTCTTGTGTCATTAAACGCCGACTGGATTTGATCAATGCCTTTATTTTGTCGTTACCAACTTCGATTGGCCTTCCTGAGCATGGTGCATCTTTAACATCAAAATCTCCACACCAAAATTAGCAAACCAATTCTGACACTGCCGTAGTTTTAAGGCAACTTCACCATACACATCACATAACTTTTTATGAGCTTGCACAGCGTTTTCTCCTTTTCTGAAGTAATACAGCAAAATATGACAAAGATGTTCCTTTTGAGTTTCCATTTTGAAATCAATGCCAAATAACTGTTAATGAAAGTCGTGGACTTTCTTTTTCTAAAACAAGCTTGAACTCTCAGCTGTCAATTTACAGAATGAATTTGCAGTTAACATGAAGTTAGATACATTTCAAGACATGTATGTCCATCTATTAAAAAAAACAAAACCAAACAGTAATTACTTTTTTGGCCAACCCAATAGCTATGTATTTTCTCACATTTATGGGATTCTAAAAGGATTTCAGGACCCAGAGTGCTCTGTTCTTAAGTCATTCCTTGATCTTCCTTAAATCATCTATGTATGCATGCTGGTGAAAAAACCATTGGTGAGAGAGAGGTGGGGAGCTAAACCCCAGCAGCATCCCCACACACACAATGCCTGTGGCATGAATGGTTCTGGGGAAGGACTTAGAGGTGACCTTGCCTTATGCTACATCTATTGTGCCTCTTTTTCTGAGGGCAGCAATCCTTCCTGTACCAACCAGACCCTGCTGACTGCCACGTCTATGCAGCATAAACCCTGAATTCAATAAGGTAACAGCTGTTATCATGGTGCTTTTCATCTGGGAGGCAGAGTCTAGAATTGCATCTGATCTCTGTATACACAGACATGCAAGTGATGAGTGCTCAGCCTAGATCCTCAAAGCTTTTAGATAAAATCAGTAAGAGTGAGGTACCTAAATGAATACTTCTGAGGATAATAGCCTCTGTGTCTTTTGCCCATGTGCGGTATAAGGTAGATCATGAACACTAATTTCAAATGATAGACTGTGAGCCTTAGAAAACACCACAAGACTTTAGCGTTGTTTTTTTTTTGCCAAACAGGATTACTAATACACAAAACCAAGCTGCTCCATTTAGTAATACAATCATACAAGTAATTAAACTGGCTATGCTATAGATTCAAATAATTTATTTACAGGTCAAGTCTCTGGTTGCCCTAGATCAATGATTTTTAGCAACAAAGCTCCATAAGAATAGATAAACCAATAGATAAGAATAGAATGCCAATAGGCTATGTATAACGAAAATAAGCACATCTTGGTCTGTGGAGTATGTGCGCATATCCACCTCTGCATGTATACATTTCTGTACAGCACAAGCTCAGGGAAACAGATTAAAACCACATGCCACATGCCCAGACAAATAATCTCTTTAAGCTTTGCTAAGGTAACAGAATGTGTTCTTATTTTTCTTGTATATGGGGTTCTGCTTGCTTGCCCAGTCATTTGTTTAGTTTTCAATTGGAAAACAACAAACAAAGCTAAAAATGCCACACTGCAAAATTAAATTAATTGGATTTCCATTCCTCTATGAAAAGACTTGAAATTAGATTTAAATCAGTGTGTGCTTGGTAAAACATGACAATTTGATGTCTGTTCCATAAAACTGAGAACCACATCTAGTTGCTTTTCTTCTGAATTTGATCAGATAATTTGGTCCATCTTGGAGAATATCTAACAGCTACGCAATCAGACTGAGATTGTTCAGAAAATTACAACACAGTGAGGGAAACTTAATTAGGTTTTCAGCAACTATAAAGGCACTAGCTTGCATTTCCAGAAACTGTCTAAAGCTTTTACAAATAGTCTGATTCAGCTAAAATCAGGCTAATTATATGTTGGGCTCAAAAAATCCTAATTAAAAGAACATTATTGGGGTTATACTGGCTAAATCTGAAAAGATAAGAAATAATGCATTTAATAAGCAATTGGTTTGACAAGCTGGTATATATATTATTATATTAATTATATGACTGTACAATTTGCTCCACAGACCTCCAGACCTGTTCAATCAATCTCTGCTACTTAGTGTCTTTTTTTTTAGATCCACTGTGTGGACATTGCATTAACTCTACTTTATTCAAATGCTACTGCAGAGAATCATATTTATTTCCTTTTTAAATTTTCCTGGCCCATGGTTCCTGTCACTGCAATCTCTCAATGCTTCACAAGTTCTAATGCTTATTTTGCCAGTACCTAGGGTAAGGTACAGAGGTGGTGACAAATTCCTTCTACATGAGAGATGCAAGGCAGAGGGAGACCCTATGATTTCTGAGGGTTCTTTTTTAGATATGAAGGAGTCGATGTTTCAAAGTATTAACAACAGGGACCTCTGAGATTTGAAACACTACTTCACCTGTTTTCTGCCGCAAGTGTTTAGTAATTTTATGAATCAAAACTCAAGTGCAAGCATACAGAAAATGAAAATACAGTTAACAACCACATGTGAAAAGTATGGTTTAGGTAACCTGCCAAATATGAACAGGAGCTTTCTGGTAGAAGGTGAGAAAGTCTAGTTTTCTTGGGTAACATTTAACTGTTGCCCATGCAAACTTTCTTACTCTTCATGTACTGCCTTTAATGCTAATTGGTTAATATGACAATCTTTCCTGAAATTCTTTATTTATTGGTTTTACTTCCAGATATATTTGCTGAATTGTCACAAGCTCAGATTTTCTAGTTCGGATGTATTCATCACTTGGAGAGGCTGTGGTAATTTCTGTCTTTATTGTGGAGGGTTGTTTGTGGTGTGGTTTTTTTTTTTAATTTATGATATATGACTTGCCTTTGTTTTAGAGCATATAGATAATTTGTGTGGCTATATGGCCATTTTTATAATATTTGGCTAATTGCTGTCAGTAATTACATTCTCTCCTGTCTTTCTCAGTCTTTAAAATCAAAAGCAAGCTCTTGTAGAAATGTCTTTAATGTGTGTCTGTAAGAATGCAGAGAGGCAGGGAGAAAATGTGAAAAGAAAACAAAAGAGGGCTCTCCAGAGTTTCTGGGAGTAGATGATCAAAACAGATATAAAGACCAAATATTAAGAATTTGCTACAAAAGAAAAGTTAATAAAAGTCTAGTCTTGTATATACCAATGTGGTATTTCCACTCACTTGTTTACAAGATCTGTTAACCAGAAGAGAAGCTAAATATACAACTAAGCATTGAAACAACATCTGCTCTGGCAATATTTACACAAAATGTCAGCTCTTATTTTTAAGGATGTTAAGTATACCACCATTTTTTTTACCTTTGCTTTTGTCTAGTTTTCACTAATTATAACATGTAATGAGCCAGTGTTTTGCAGTTTTATTGTCCAGGGACATATAGTTAAGTTACTCAAGAAGCTGAAATTTAGTATAGAAAAAACTGAACATGCAGAGACCTTTTGTCTTTTAGTAAGAATTTTAAATTTGGAGTTAATATGCTGATGTTTTAGTATACAAAACTTACTTCACAGTTGGCAAGACACACGTATTTACATATTTCAGTGGGAGCTCCTCCAGGCGTTAGCAAGAGAAAGAGAGAGGACACTGAAAGCATATTGAAATGAATGGATGGCACAGTCAATTTACTGTCCTCGGTTGGGAGACTCCTAAGAGGTTCAGGCAGTTTGGCATTCTCACAGCTCCTAGAGCGTTTTGCTCATTTTCTGCTCTTAAGTAGCTGCACGTGATAGCACACGGACACAGAGGCAGCAAAGATGCAGGAGAGGGGCGACTCTCAGAGTTACTTACGTTGACAGCCCAAGTTGTGCCAGATATATCCCGGCAGACATTTATCACATTTAGGCCCTGATGCTCCCTCCTTACACTCACAAAATCCTCTGTCATTACAGCGATCATGGACTGAACCAAAAGGGTTACAATAACAGTCTGCAGAAACAAGACAACACATACACACTGGATTCAGGTCTACGTTGGTGATAATTCATTCAATACTAATCAAGGGTGCATTTCCAGTGCTAAATGTAAAGGAAGACTGTCTATTAAGGATATCTAGAGTAGTGAATATAACTACTATAGGTCCACTTATTTGTTTGCATATGTCATTTCAGGAAGAGGCATTTTATGATGTGAAGAGAAAAAGTCAAGAGAAAAGCTATAAAGAGAGAAGACATCATGATCTTTGAGAATAAGTGGTTGTAACAGATCCTTTTTGGTAAAAATATTTTTGACAATTTAACGAACATTAGAAAAGCTTTGTATTGTAAGGATACATCAATGTGCCATCAGGGTGAAATGTTTCACATTATTAAAATAGGCTTATCTGTATTACTCAATATTTTCAGAAGAGCTAAATGTCTTTACAGGGCTGTATAAATGCACTTTACTTATTTCCAAGATAGTCTTCCTTTATAGTTTTGAGCAGTATAATAATTTATGTGGATATTTGCCATTAAATTGATGAGACTGTATTTATCAGTGACATTAATAAACCTTTTTCATATTCCACAATGAAAAGCTTGAGGTGAGCAGTAATGTAATGCAAAACTTATCAGAACTGGCTTTATGTTGCCATTTTCATTTCTCTCACCTCCCAGTGGGCAGATGGAAAATGCAATGAGGCTTATTCCCCACTGTGTATTTTCCATGTGTGTTCCCCTAATTAAAGAATGAGTAGGGTAACCCATTTCCTCCCACAACACTTACTGTGTTGTTCATTCACAGCCTTTTTCTTTAACATGATTACAATATCAGTGTTCAGCTTTCAGCCAGCTGAACAAAGATGACAAGACAGTAGCTAGCAGAGCTCATTTTTGGCACCCTTCCATTTATTCATTTTTTTAAATGAAGGGCTATATCTTATTTGTATGTAGACCAATGTAGACCCAGAGTAATTCCACTGTCAGCTGAGACCACATACACATTTTGGTAGCGTCTGATCTCTGCTGCTATTGAAGGCAAAAGATGCACACATTGATTCCTGAATCTGGGCAACCTGGTGGGAGTCTGGCTTTGTACGTCTGTGAATCAGTGCTACTTTGATGACTACCTTTGGCAATTGTTCCACAGCAGTAGGTTAAACCTCAGTGACATTGTAAATGACAAAATTAAGTTGAACTGGGAAGTAAAATACTTAAAAAATCCATTGGAAAAGCTGCAACAGGAAAAAATTACTAGGAAGATATTTGTCATCTGTTGTCTTGGTGCTTATTAACTATAAATTACAGATGGCACTTTGAACATTTGGCATGCTGAAGAAGAATAGTTACCTTTGGCAAACAGAGTTTCACTATAATAATAGAGTCAATTAACCAGCAACATTCATTAATGAAGTTAAAAACTGACATGCCAAAAATACTGTGCAAGGCTGAACAGAATTACAGCACACTGAGTGCCATTTGAAAAGCTGGCAATTCTGATGTTAATCAGGTTTATGAAATGCTTATGTAAACAGGCATAGAACTGAGATTCATATTGAATATAGGAAGTAACATTTGCTTGAAGAGTGTTTATAGAAAACCTTGAAAGACAAAAAGCTTGAAATTACATTGGAAACAGAGGTCCCGAATCGTGTACATTAAAAATAGATTAGTTGGACATAATATAGTTACAGTGAATTAAACAAGTGTTTGTGAAGGAAATGTATGGCCTATGATATTGAATGTTATCGATATATAATGTTATATTTTTGAGAGAACAAGAACCTGACCCTGAATCAGTGAAAGCTTTCCTACCTAAACTCTATCATGTAAATATGTAAGAAGTATCAGGCCCATATTGTGCTGATTAGAATCACAGAATCGCTTGGTTGGAAAAGACCTTTAAGATCATCAAGTCCAACCATAACCTGTCCACTACTAAACCATGTCTCTAAGCACCCCATTTTATCCATCTTTTAAGTACCTCCAGGCATGGTGACTACACCACTTCCCTGGGCAGCCCCTTCCAATGCCTAATAACCAGTGAAGAATTTCAGTGAAGACATTTTTCCTTATGTCCAATCTAAACCTGCCCTGGAGCAACTTGAGGCCATTTCCTCTTGTCCTATCACTTGTTACTTGGGAGAAGAGACTGACACCCACCTCACTACAACCTTCTTTCAGGTAGTTGTTGAGGGTGATTAGGTCTCCCCTCAGCCTCCTTTTCTACAGGCTAAACAACCCCAATTCCTCCAGCTGATCCTCATAAGACTTGTGCTCTGGTCCTTCATCAGCTTTGCTGCGCTTCTTTGGATGCGCTCCAGCACCTCAATGTCTGTCTTGGAGTGGGAGGCCCAAAACTGAACACAGTAGTTGAGGCGCGGCCTCACCAGTGCCAAGTACAGGGGAAGGATCACTTCCCTAGTCCTGTTGGCCATGCTACTTCTGATACAAGCCAAGATGTTGTGTTGGCATTCTTGGCTACCTGTGCACACTGCTGGCTCATGTTCAGTTGGCTGTTGACTGGTACCACCAGATCCCTCTCTGCCAAGCAGTTTTCCAGCCATTTGGTTCTTGTGACCCAAGTGCAGGACCCAGCACTTGGCAGGGCTTTAAGGGAAAGCAGATAGTGGAAACAAAACTCCAAGCCAGGCCCTTTTACAAAAGTAGTAGATCAAATCAGAACGCCAAACAGACCCAGTAACCTTTACTAATGGAATCTGGCCTCCATCTTTCCCATTATACAATTGACACCACAGATAAAACCTACAGAGCCAAACATCCAAGTTCATCATCCAACACAATATCACAGGCTGTGGAACACTTCCCAAGACCTGCCAGATACTTAAGACATTAAAAAGTTCAAAAGCCACAATTCCAGTGTGCCATAGGCAGGCAGTGAGTATCTCCAATGCCTGTACAAGGGCATTAAATAACATTAAATTAACATTCCCACATCATGCTAATAAGCAGACCACACGCCAGGTTCCAGGGTGGGGAAAAAACCCCTGCAAATCTGAGCTGGGAAAGAATTTTCCTCCTAACCTCCATCTGGTGACTGTTTGAGGGGTGGGAAGATGACAGTAGTAGTCATCTGCTGATATTCACTATTATCAGTGTGGTGCTGCCCAGAAAGCACAATGAAACTACATAAAAAAGAATGCTGGGAAAATGGGCAGAAGCTTGCAGGCTTGCTGCTAATCAGTCTGGGTTGACAGTGGCTACAGGACAACCCTCAGGGTTCACTCAACTGCATACCACTAGGGTTTCTAAAGGTCTCACAAGTGTTAATGGAAGCTTAACCCTAAGTGACTGCAAGGTTGGCTTTCTCATAGGTGTGATGATAACTACCATTTCAGTATTTATGTTGTAAGGCAATGGAAATGTTTTATTACTCTGGGTCTACGTGGTGGTTTCCATGTTATGCAATCATGGGCTTGCCAGTGGGTGAATTCACTGAAATAAAGAGTTACTAAGACTTTATCAAGACCTTGTGTTAATAAAAAGCTCTTCAAGTTCATTAAATTCTTTTTCACTGTAAGCACGTCAAGTGAATGATTTTTAACTTTAAAATACTTTGATTTATTTAGAAACTGTAGTTGCCCATATGAGGTAATTTTGCAATTAACTCATAAATCAACAGATTTTTGATATTTCATTTAGGAAATAAATTTTTATTTTGCTTCTAAAGAAAATAAGGACATAATGAAATTAGATTTAAGCCCACTGTATAATGTGTTACTTTTGGTTCACTGGTAAAAACCTTCTCAGTATTTGAATTCTTTGGAACTCATCAGTTTTAAAAATGAAACATTTTACATTTTTTCCATTTAGTTAGCACCGTCTATAGATTTGTTATCCATGTACTTACCATATATACTTATGAAAACTATATAAGTAGTTTTGATAAATCAGAGCCAAAGCCCTGTTAGCTGCCATTAAACTGGCTTATCCAAACATTTTTTGCTTTTCTACATATATGGCTGAAGAGGAAAGAATTAGCCTGGAAAAATGACATTCATATGGGAATAAGACTAGCACATGTCACTGGAAATCTGCTTATTAAAATGTTCATGCCAACATTCCACTTGTACTTAAAACCCAAGACACTGCTTTTAAACTCAAGAGAAAAGAGAAATGAGCATTTCCAATAGAGCAAAACTCTTTGTGCTTGACCCAGAAGGACGGTGAATCCATCAACTCTGTCAGAGGTGAAAATACTGTACATTTTGCCCAGTTAATCTTAGGAGCCCCAGTTCAGGAAAGTACTTCAAGAACAAACTTCTCTGTTTTCTGAAAAGTGCTTGGGTATCTGACTTTAATCAGCTGGTAGTGTGAAAGTCTTGAGTTGGCAAATTGGCTATGATACATAGATTTTGTATGCATATGATCACTATGATCCTGAAAGCTGTTTTAGTCCAAGAAGAATATTATTCAATTAAACCAAATTACTTAATATGTAGCAAAGCAGGGTCTGATCCTATAGTCATCTCACCTGGGACAATTCTCAGGGGAGCCCAAGAGAATTCTGCTTGCATTAGGGTGGGAAAGTCAGCAAATGAATCACGTTGGGTTTTTGGTGTGTTTTCTTTCTTTTTTCTTTCTTTTTTCTTTTTTTTACTTTTTTTAAAAGACTCTTGTTAAGTGAAAAGTTTTAAAATTTTATTGCTGCAGATTCTGGGCAATTTCAAAGTGCACAGTTGTTTTACTAAGACATTCTAAATACATCAGTTGCAAAGTAATTTAAAATTTACTTATTTTTGACTCCTCGTTTATTAGCTTCATTCTGCTACATAGCTACAGATGCTGTCTTAGCATTTCAGTGTACATGGGAAAACAACTTACTGAACGACCTGATGAAAAATCCCAAATAGAGTAATTTAGTGTCATATTCATTATGCCTGTTTAGGCAGCTGAAATGATACAGCCATGATGTCATATCAATGATGTCTGTCATCTACATCAAACAAATATGAGGTATAGGGTTTTTTTCCCATGAACATTTGATTGGGTTAATCTCTTCAGCACAGTCATACAAAATCATGACTTGCCTGCTAAAGTTCTTATTAGCTCAGACTAATTAATGTCAAAGGAGATCATGCATTTTCTGAATGTGTTGCCAAGCAAAGTTAAGAGGAGCACACGTGAAGTGCAGTGTGTGGATGGATCTGGGTGTTTATAATGAAATAAAATGTAAAACTATCAGACTGCAGACCAAAACAAATAATAGCAACCTAAATATTTTCTGGATTGAATCTCAGCAATGGATTACAAAGAATATTAAAATAAAAATTATTCACCTATAGTCTATTTTGTCATGAAAATATATTATAACTACTCTTTGGTTTTGCTTCCTGGAAAATGGAAAGAAAAACAAAATCATAATGAAAATCCAGAACAGGTTAAACTGATGCTTATGTCTATAAGAAACATAACATAACTAAAATCTCCACCTTTGTTTGTTATTAGAACAGCATCTTTTGTGGCTACTTGTTAATTACTGGCCATTGTATGAGGATTCCTTTATTGATTACGTTCCATCTTCACCTAAAGTGTCCTAATTTTTTGCTATATGTAGTCTTTGGTGACATGAGAACAATGCATATTCTTCTAGTGTGATAAAGATCTTGTATTTTTTCCCAATATGTTATTCTTATTCTGACATTTTCTTTAATTCTGCATTTGGGTATTTATAGCAGATGCTAAGTAAAGCACTGTTTTCACCTAGGAATCCCTTTTCTAAATTTGACATCATGTCAAACTGGTTTGGTACATTTTGCTGCTAACCACATGGACATAATTTCAGTTTCTCCTCTAAGGAGAGGGGTGGTAACACTGTGTTTACAGCCCTATGCCTGGGAGCAGAAATAGCCGCAACATGTTTTATGACATTTAAGTGAATAAAAGGGGTTAATAAACACCACTCCCCATGTCCTGTTGATGCAGTTGGCAACTTTTGTAGGTCTCCAGGCAAGTATTCAAAAGTCTGTACTAATGATTCTGAACGTTTGACAGGGAACAGGTATTTATGGCTCGATACTTCAGTTTTCACATGTGTAACTCCACCATGGCTCCCTCCTGCAGAAGGACAGCACAAACAGTTTCTCAGGGGTTTCCTGGGAAAGTCTTCCCAGGACACTTAGCCAGAGAGATTCATCGCCGTATACAGATTCAAAATACCTCCTTGGGGCTACAGGAGCAATGGAAATGGAGTGAGAAGTCTACACAGATGTTCTTATCCATTGAAAAAGCTCATTCTGGCTTAACTGGCAAGTAAGCAGCAGTGGTCCCTAGCAGCTGCCAGTAGCTGAAAAGGCACAGAAGAAAAGCCGCAGTTATCCCGGGACTGACCTATGCACACATTTTCATCGTCCAGCTCTGCAGAAGCATTTCTGAAGTAGCCCAGCCTGCATAACTCACAGTGCTGGCCTCTAGTGTTGTGCTTACAGCTCACGCAAATGACCGTATTGAGCAGCTCGATGTAACTGCACCGGTTGGAGTGCCCGAAGCATTCACAGTCTTTCAAGGAAGAACAGAAATGTATACAAAATGTATACAGCAGCAGAGTAATAGCACATTACATGCTTAGTAAAAATGAACCATGAATAGAAGTATGAATGAATGGCACATACATGTTAATCAATGTAACATGGACAACAGCAGATGTTCATCTGCAATGAAAGTGAAGTTTGTTTCAGGCAGGTTAGCGTGACCCGACGACCATGGCATGACGTCGAAGCTGGCTGTTGTTGGCAGACCTGATGGAACTGAAGCATTTGCAGTTGTAAACCTTTCAGGGGCACTGGAGGCTTGGTTTCCGTTGATAGAAGTGTGCACCTTTTTGCACATTTGAGATGTGTATAAATCAAGACATGAGAAAAATTTCCTCATATTGAAAATACTAAATACAGTGGGCAAAATTGTCAAACTTCGTCATGTTTAAACCCACAACTGTAAGTAAAATAAAAGCTTTGTTTTGACATAAATGGTGAATATTCAAAAATACTACTCAACTTGGGGTACTGTAACTGTAACCTTGGGAACTAAACTGTTTTATTTCAAGACCAAAAAAATCTCTAGTTTGACAGTTTTGGCCAGCATCTCCTAAAACAATTAACAGAGAAGAAAAGGAAGGAAAAGAGGTGTTATTTAAGAGCTACTTCTACTGTACTTCTGAGGGTAAGCATTAACCCATTTTCATATTCTGAGATGAAAAACAATTGGGCCAGAAAAGATAATGAAAATTCTGAAATGTGTACTAAATAGAAAGCATGCTTACTGCAGCCATCTGAAATGCAGACAGCCACTTTTTAAACCTCTTTCATTAAACATGGAATGCTGGTGCCTTTCAGTCTTTCATCGCAAGCAATGCTTGGTTTTATGCAGAAAGAAGCAGGAATTGGAAATGTATCGATATCATTATAGAAGGCACAGCTATGCTTTGTGTAGAAAGCTTGTGTAAGTCTGATCACTCAGCTCTGAGATTATAAGCCCAGAATGAATGCAGGCAAGGTTATTAGAATGATCAGGGAAGTAGATAGCCTATTTAAAAAGTGAAAACTAGGATAATTTGGCTTGTTTAGTCCAGGAAACTGAAGACAGGGTATATCACTGGGCTATAAATACATCAAGGAGATAGTCTTCTGTCATCCTAAGTGAGTATCTGCACTAATGGATAACACTGGCACAAGAACAAATGGGTGTTAACTGGCCATTGAGAAATCTCAACTGGAAATTAGGAGATGGTATCTAGCCATTAGGGCACTGAGGTTCTCAAACACTATTCCAATTTGCAACAAAACCACTAATGCTGTAGAGATGTAGTTTATTAACTGGTGAAAGAGATTATGGTATGTTTTCTGCAGTAATGGAGTACTGGATGCAGTGACTTGGAAGGTCTTCAAAGTCTTGAAGTGAACTTAGCCTGTAATTAGATAAAGCTGTAGCAGAGGGTGTAAAATGTTCCCATACATGACAGGGGCCAAGTCCCCTGTACTGCCTTTCCTATCATATGCTGCTGATTATGCTGGGGCACCTAATGAGCCTACTGATTGTTCGCATAGAGCATCAGATAACAGCAATTCCAGGTACATGTTTATGAGTATGTTATGCACACCTAATACATATCTACTTCTTTGGCTGTTGTCTGGTGTAATGGACTGTAAATAGATAGCATCTTTTCTTATACTGTACAACGCTTCACACAACATATGTTTCAATATTGAGAGCTGCCTTTCTGCTGCCAGGAGACATTAATTCAATTTACATATACGCATTTAGTTAACATTCTTTTTCTCTTCAGTGTTATACTGCTAAACTGATGTTTTGTGGTTCACACCAGTCTGATAATTTTGATGCCTATAGCTGCTGGAGTACAGTAAAACCTTTGGTGTATAGTTTCAGTATGTTACCGCTTGACATAATTGGGGGGGGAGGGAAAAAGTGTTAATGTTTGTTGTCTTTTGCAGCTGGTCAGTATGATTATACATCTCAGCCAGCAGCATTCCTGCCCTAGTGTAACCATCCTCCTCCAGTGAAAACCACCTGTGTGAGGCAGAGGCAAAGGATCTAGAAGTGTCAACTAGCACTGGCAAACCGGAGGCACAGGGAAAATTGTTTTAAGTTTTTATGTGTTTGATTTTTAATATAAGACAGACTGGTTTTAGTGATAAGCAATCTGATGCTTCTGAATCTCAGGTTCAGAATGCTGTCTCAGTCTCTGTCTGATTAAGGACCTGTCTTCTGCTACCAGTAGACAATTTGTTTTGGTTAGATGATACCATAGTGGTGTGTTTGTCAGACTTGTGGCTAAACATAATCATACTGTAGGTGAACTGAGAAGAAATAATTTACCTTGTTTTCTGAATCAGTAACAGGCAGCAGGATACTATATTTTTTGTTTCAAAAATATGCAGACTATAAAGAGATGCTGGTAAATCAGACTATGCTACATCATCTTTTGTGTTTAAAGTAGCAGAAAGTAATTTAAGAATATTCTGTGAAAGAATGACTGTCTACTTCCACTCTGAAATTGTGATATGACCTTCAATAATTTTACTACTACACATAACCAGCCATTACAAAAGCACAGGAAACAAAGCTGCACATAAAATTATTCACTCCATAACATGGCTTGCTCCAAGTTATGATTTGGACTGAAGAAACATCTAATAATTATGACAGGCTGATGTACACACATGCTCCTAAACGTACACAGAAGGACTACCCAAGTTCAGATGTGGCTCATCAACATAAAAGGTAAACAACGAGACCAGTTCTTATTGTATTCCTATGGGTACTGCTCTTTTGTAACAACAGTGCTGTGTGAAAGAAAGCCTTTGTCTCAAAGTTAATTTATACTAAGATATAGCAAAGCTTTAGGAATCTTGATCATCAGAATGGTAAATGCTACATAGTATAGGGAAAAAAACCAGTTAACTCAAGAACAGTCTAACATCTGATCAAAGATTAGCAATGGTACAAAGGAAAACAACCCACAAACATGGCAAGTAATGATTAAATCAGTCTTTTGCCAATTTTTGCTCCCTGCCCCCAATTTGACTAGTGCAATAATACGCTTTTGCTTCCTGCTGTTGGTCTGATCAGTGAATCATTTTTACACTCCTCTGTGTTTATAAAAAAATCTATGTAAAGGGTCCTCATATGATTGAAATAGAATTATTTTCTCCACTGGCTCCACGAGGTGCTATCCTAAACCAGTCAAACATAACATGTAGAACTGCATTCGGCATCATGCCAGCAGGGAAGCTGATACCTGTCAATGCCTGTGGCCTTTCTAGCCAGTGTGGTTCACCTTAACCAGCGCACCAAGACCACAAAGGAGCCAGCTTATGAGACTTGTCAGAAGCACAACTTAAGGTTCTTGGGCACGTTTCTCTGGCTAGCAGCCCAACCACGTTTATGCACTGGCAAAGCCATGCAATCACTGAAAAAAAATGGGGGGGAAGTATCAAAATTGGGCTGCACACAGTTTACCAACAATGAAATGACATGAGCTTACACTGCTAGAAAATGTTGCTTTCAGTTCTGAGTGGCACATGTCAGAAAATAACACAGATGAACTGAAGACAGTTTAAAGCTGAACAACAATCAGGAGTAAATGGTTTGGAAAATAAAACCTCAGAGGAGAGGTAAAGATAGCTACATAGGTTTAATGTGAAGGAAAAAGGGAGAAGAGATAGCCATGTCATATTTGATAACTGTCTTTAGATGATTCAGGAATTGTCAGATCCCTTGCCAACTCACAGAAGGACTGACTGTATGAGCCTGTAAAGAATATTTCCAATGCAATTGTTCTATTGCAACAATCTTGATCCTGTTTAGAAAGCAAGATAAAATTACCCATTGAAGGAGGCTCATAAAGACGTTGATCATGTAATTGTTTTGTTTCTATAAACTGAACACTTTCACCCCCCCTATTATGATGCTATGCATTTACATATTTGAGATGACGTACTATTGTCCTGTGGGAACAAGGTTCAGCTGAAGCTTCAGCTGTGACCAATAAAACATGAAATGTCATCACATGAAACAGTGTAAACACACGTGGAAGGGAAGTGTAATTTTTAAACTATGACAGGTAATGCATGAGACAGCTATCAGTGACATTTTCTAATTAAAAGCACAAAGAGTATTTAAAGAAAAGTGCATTTAGAAATCATTAAAATGTTTTTTCTTTTTAATTTTCCAGTAACACTGTGTTCCTCCTCTATACACTAACAAAAGGCAAACAAAGATTTCATTGCAACCTCAGAAATTACCTGCTTCATAACAGTATGGCTCGTTATCACGATCTCATCAAATGGGTCAAACTAAGTTCAAACATTTGTTAATATCCCTATTCCTTGTTAATATGTATTTCCTGAATAATGGGATATTCACAATAGCTACAGAAAGACAAAACATCTTTATACGTACTCTTTACAGATAAATTGATGAGGAAGAACAATGAGAAGATCTCAAGGTCAGGCTATGAATGACAGATATGCAAATGAAACAAGTTGCCTCGTAAGTCAGAGCGAATATTGACATCCTTCATTGTGCCCATATAATTCCATTATTTTGATAAAACACTGAAACAACAGTTCAAACTGTAATGCCTACACCCTGAATTTGCACACTGTTACAATAAAATGAAGATGTAAGGCACACTTAAAATGCACTTCATGACATTTACAGATACTTATTGAGGATATGGACAATGACGCTTAATGTATTGTTTGCCCTCAACTAATCTGCTTATGCACCTCTCTGTACAATTTATGCATATCAGTGAGGAAAACAAGACTCTGGCCAACATTTGCTTTCTAGGCAACAATCTGAATGGTTGTATTCATACATCTAACTCCTTTAAAAACAAATGCCATGTCACTTTATATGCCAGCAGTGACTGCCAAAAAAGTGTATTTATTATTTTCTTTGTATGGCTTATGTTTATGCAACTTAATGCTTCTGTTGTTATCAATGAAGATGCCTTACCAGTAAGCTAATGGGTACACTTCACAGATATTCCAGATTCATACAGTGCAATGTTTTCACAACACAGAGCACTATGAAATCACTGTATGAATCCAAGAATTCCTACCTCTCTTGTGGTTTGCAACTTGAACAGAAGAAACAGTTGACATAGCTAATTTGGGAGCAACTGGATAGGTAATAAAATGAACAGTAAATTAGAAAAGGTATCATACAGGAACAATTAAAAAGATTAAAATTAACTTCTTTATTTTCTAACTTTTAAATTAACCTTAACAATTATTATTTTGTAAGGAACAGGTGAAAGTTAGGGAAAAATGAGTTGTATACTATGAACTATTGAATCACTTGAGCTGTAATATCCAAGATAAAGGGAATATAATTCACATCCACACATTTTGGCACTTTTGTGTTCGGGTTTATTTGATGGTTACTCCCAATCCATGACCAATGACTATATGGCAACCAGAGTGGTCTGCAAAGGGTTTTATTAAATTTATGTGCATATTTATTCTGGCCTTATAGCATAAACAAAGAAAACATAATAAAATAATATTAAGTATAGGCAGATTTCTGTAATTATTGTCTTCATACATTATCCTTGACTGAAGTATTTAATCTACAATAATTGTTGAACACCGTAACAATATGCTCCAAACACATCATCTGAACAGAAATGCTTTTGAGTTTTTGTGTTTTGTGCTCCATAACAAAACATCAAAACTGAATTTACTAAAACTCTTATTTTTGGAGAAGAAAGATTGAATAATTTCGTGCTGTTCAGGATGTATTTTGCAATGATGTTAAGTCCTAGATGATAAGCAGTATAATTAAGCTATGAAATCCATTAGAAATGCTAAGTACCATTTCACTGGGAATGTTTTGATTTAAAATTCCTGTGAATAATGTAGGCTAATCCTTACAAAGAGCAGAGGAGCAGAGATCAATCTGGGGTTTTTTGTTTGTTTAAGGAACACATGCAAAAGCTTGAAAAATGTAACATGGGCTAAATGAAGTTATTGAAACACTAATTATCACTTCATCAAGGATATTTAAAACCTATATGAATAATGCAAACTAAAGTACATTGCTAATCCTTATAGAGAGCACAGATCAGTTAGCATGTTCTGTTTTGCTGGGCACAGTAACGTGCACACATAGCATGGTAGATTTTATGTGTACATGTGTATGTTTTGATTTGATCATTGTGATCAATGGATTTAACTATAGCCCTTCCAATGTGATTCCAAATATAACTTATTCAGTTTAGTAGCTATTTTCTAGATCACCTTTTAATTAATTTTATTCTCCATCTGTGTTACAGCGCAGAAAGAACACCTTTTGAATAGTGAAAGCAATCCACAGGCCAGATTTCTGCAGGGATTTTTTTTTGGGAACAAAGGGCAGCAAATAAGGAAAACAAAAGGATGGTATTTTTAATAATGAGCAGTCATTTTGAAATGTGAAGTATAGCTGAATACAACTTCAAATTACAAAGAATCTTACTTTCATTAGTCATCTTAAAAAGTTGTTCTCTCTTTCAATGCTAATCATCATGCCAGAGGCTGTGAGTATTTTTTTGTGTGGCACTCAAATTGCAGAAAACTACGAGTCTATCCTGCAGACAACTTGCTTGTATTGTGGATGGCATGCAAACTGAGAATGCCTTTCGGCTCACTTGGGAAAACAAAGTGGAAACAAGACATTAAAAATGGGTTTGATGTAGACAATGACAATCTCTCTCACTCAAGAATCTTGAAACTTACTCAACATACAGACTGCTGTTCAGACAAGTCCAACATTATCTCGGACTTTCTGTACATCAGTGCTTATAACCTGTACATCTACTTTTTAAGACTTTTTGCAGTGGTGATGTGTGTAATCTGAGTGTTGGAAGACATTTCAAGTAAGGTTGGTTTTATGGTTATTTTCTCTCAGAATAGCATTACTTAGCACCAAAAGAAAATACGTCGGATTCATTGCTAGTAATTTTGCTACCATGTGGGACTCCTTGAAAGCAATTTCAGTAATTTTAGACCACTAGGAATTTTACAGCATCCTACCTTGGTTTGGTTTAGAAACCTCAAGGGAAGAAATATTCGGCCATATCCTATCAAACTTTGGAGGATCTGCATGCATCAGGAAAAATCAGGTTTTGTTATTTAGATCTGTGATACTGTTCTAAACAGGCAAGCATATGGACAAGACACAGATTACAAACATCCATTACTGGACTAATCTAGGTTGCACTTGAACAGTACATGACTCCACAGTGAACAAGAAAACAAGCAATTGATGATTCCCAAAACACCAAATAGACATAAAATACTGTGCATAACAATTTTATCTTCTGTGGTTTAAAGTACACTTTTTCTTGAAGAGAAGGTATCCTAAACCAAAATACGTGATTCTAACACCAGGAACAAAACAGGAACATAGTCTGTTAAATCTGCTCTGTAGAGATAAAACAATAGTATCGGACAAAAATGGATTTCTTACCAAAGACATATCTTACCATAACATCCTGTTTTAGGGCCTTTTGAGTGAATTATATTTCTGTTATCAGAAGAAATATATTTACTAGTAGAGTGGACCTTTTCTTTTGCCCTCACGTTTTTGTGTGTTGTATCTATTTCCTATCATCACTACTGAGGTGATATTTTACAGCTTGGGTTTTTTTTTTTTTGTAAGAACATTAAATGTCTACATTTCTCAAAGGCCCTACATTATGTGTTACCTACATGTAGAAGCATTTTGTCTCTCAGCAAAAGAATTAGCTATGTCTCTTTAGAGCTCTATCTCCTTTGGTCAATGTGTTTTGGGGCTGGGGTAGTGGGGAGTGATAATCCTTAGCAGAATGGTGCTCAGTGTTGGAACTGAGAGTAAGTAAAGGGGATGGGGTTTCAGGAGGAGGAAAGAAAGGTTTTCTTTAGGCCCTGACCTAAGAAATTGCATTTCTACTCTATTTTTCTGTTATCATCTTTTCTCTGTTCTCATCTGCCTAACTTTGAACATCAGATTTAGACCACATTTTATCATCTGTGAGCACTGCCAGTGGTTGTATCCTTTCTGAGCTGAACAAAATTTTCTTTAATGGTCACCTCAGCCTACATAGCGGTGATATTAGTGAGGAGGGAGCTATTTCTTCATTTCTGCCTACAAGGAGCTCAGTTGAGTAGTGAGTAGACTGCAGTTTTCACAACCTGCTTGGCATTAAGGGTCTAGGTTTATATGTCGGTTTGTTTCACTCTTATGTCCACCTTAGTGGAAGACTTGCAGAGATGCTATGACAAAAAGACTGGGGCTTCAAATATCTGATGTGGAAGGAGGACACAATTTTTTTCTGTAGTATCTTCTCACCTATTTGTCAAGGGTGAAGAGAAATCGGTTGGGTGGGGATGGCTATCCCAAAAGTCCTCCCACATAGAGAACAACTCAAGGAAAGGGTGATGACCTGCACTGTGCCATTTACTGTGAGGTAGTCTTCTGCAACTGAATCGGTAAACTTGTGATACAATCACAACATTATATCATATTCTTGCAATTTTTATGCTTTTTCCTTATCAATCAAGACCTCAGAAGAAAGGAAAACTGAGTCAGTTTGGTAGATTCTCAAACAGTCTATGTATTAAAAGTAACCTGCCTCTACTGGTTAGATCCACCAATTCACACACATAGGAAGTGCAAACACAGTAGCCACAGTGCATGACAGAAGGTATCTAAAAGCCATACTTACTGAGATGGCATGGTAACCCTAGCCCACTGAATGACTGTAATTCCATGCACCTGACACGCCACCTTCCTCCTCCTCCTAAAACACTGACTGGTTATGTTAAAGAAGTTTCAAGCACACACAGACAAATTACTTGCACAGTTAATTCACTGTTAAAGTTTTGGTCATTTTAGGAACACTTAGGCTTGACCTAAAGAATTTAAAGGGACTGGACATTAGAGAGTACATATAAAAATCAGGAACTAAAAAAGGAAAAGCGGTATTTGACGACGTTATCCTGCTGTCCCCTTAGCCTTCTTCTCTTTTACCCATTGTGCAGCATCAGGGTTGTTGCAGAAAACCTGCAACATTTCAGACCAGAGCATCCAATATCCTACTTCTGTTTCTGAATACTGTGTAGCACACCTGCTTCAAAAAATCACCTGCATAATAGTCTTCAATTGAAATGGCCTAGGTAATACCAGAAGTAAAAGTAATAGCATCAAGGCTTTGTAATGCCTTAGGACTAGCCCTTTGGGATATCTGTCACTTAATAAACTGTAATTCCTGTATAGGAAATCAGATATTTTATATAATCTGATTTATATAATCATTAATATTTCATATATAACCTTATTCTGATCATGATTCTCCAAGTAATCTCTTGTCTTGTCCAAATAAAGTCATTGCTTGTATGACAGAAAAATCAGTGTTACATATCTCTTAGTAATCCTATTAATGCTGTGCTCATTTTAGCAAAATTTTAGCAAACTTATTTAAAGTGGAGGTTGTGACTTACTGCAAAATAATGAAAAATTCCCTGACTCTTTAAATTAGATTACATTGAGCTGAGTTTCTTAATGGATAACCAAAACCATAAAGAGCAAATGTACAGTGCCTGGAAATTACCAATTAAGTATTATTACTATTGATTATTACTAGTTATTAGTGATAATTATAACCATCTTAAAAGGGATTTCTGGAGGTCATTTGTTTCCACCCTTTGCTCATAGCAGGGTCAACTTCAAAGTTAGATGAGGTAGTTCAGGGTCATATCCAGCAGAGACCAGCTGCTGTCTTCAGTGTCTCTGGGCTGCTCGGTAATGTGGTTACTGCTCCCAGAGACGTAATGCTTCTATTATGTGCCTTTTTTAAAATCTTTGATAAAGAGAATATTTTTTTCTTATATCCTTATTCATGGATGTAATAGCACCAGCATTACAGGTTTCTTGATAAAGGCCTTTCTTCTTATCTTTGACTATTTTTTTTACTTTAAATGCTTTATCTAAAAAGGTATGCGAGATGTCCAAGTCAAAGAATGTTGACTGTCATTGCCACAAGTATATTAGAGCAGATGAGTCATCCTTTGAACAGGCACTGGGAAGACTAATTTAGCAGCTAGTTATTCCTTTATAGTGACTTGTGAAGTTATTTCTACTCCTCAGTGATTACCACTAAGGGTTTTATTTATAGAGAAGTTAACTAGATAAA
Organism: Mesitornis unicolor; assembly: GCF_000695765.1. Classification (NCBI taxonomy): domain Eukaryota; kingdom Metazoa; phylum Chordata; class Aves; order Mesitornithiformes; family Mesitornithidae; genus Mesitornis; species Mesitornis unicolor. The sequence goes on along the minus strand of NW_010201003.1, from coordinate 111,454 downwards.
CCAAACTTTTTCAGAACAGTTCCATTTATGGACAGTGTATTCTGTAATTAAAGTAATTATTTATCAGAATAATTAATGAATTTTGGTGCAGATATTCTAGAAGCTATCCTATGTAAATCTACTGTAATATATTCTATGACTTATTCTGCACAAACAAGCCTACAGAAATATGAAAAAGTTTTGAAAAGCATATTTAAGTGTTGTTATTTAAAAGTGAAGCTACTGTAGGCACCATTAAGAGTGCAGGTATGTGAGCTATATGACTGAGCAGAAAAGTTAGATATGACTTTCTAAATCTGCACTGGAAATTTCTGCATTTTTAGTTGTTATTGTTCCAAAGCCAATTATATGCAGCAAATATCTATTGGCAAAAAAAAGTTACTTTCACGAAGTAAGGAGAAACCGATTGCATTATATTTATTAAAAGTGTATGATAGCATCTTTTTTTTCCCTTTTTTAATTTTTTGTATAGATATATATATACAGTAGCAGAATTACCTATGGTATTAAACAGTGGAAATCTGTCTCAAATATTCACTGGAACTGTGTTCTGCACAGTGTGCTACATCATTGTTTCAGACTGGGGGAACACAGGAAATGAGTGGGTATTTTCAGCCTGATTCCAACCAGACAGCTGCATGTGAAAAAAACCTGTCATGATTTTGGCAGAAATTAGTCAGCACTTTGTTGGTTTCTCACTCCAACCAAGTACTGAGCTGGCAGGAAAATGACAGCGTATTCCCACTGAGAGCGGGTATCCTTCCTCAGGGAGGAAGAGCGCAGGTGATGAAACATATGAAGATTACGTTGCTGCCTGGGTATCTGCGCTCTGTGGCAGACTAGCATATTGTCATCTCCTAAACTGTTTCTGCTGACCCAGTCCACAAACAAAACATTTGCTGAAAATGACTACTAATAAATCAGTAAGTCTTAAATAATATTCTCTCTAATGGCAGACAGGGAACACTTGTGTTGACAACTATCATTACTTCTTTAATTTATAATAACAATAAGGAACCCTAGTGAGAGACTCTGATTAAGATGTTTAACTTTCTTTCAACTTCTATTTGAAACACAAAAAAGCATTTAAAAAATTGTCAATGTAAACTTACTGTTTCTAGTACAAGTCCATGTTTCCAGTCAAAAAACTGGCTTTGCTACTGCCTGTTTTAAACCATTGAGTAGTTGAGAGTAAATATCTATTCTAAAATATAGATGTCTGCTGAGCACAGTGGAATTACGTATCTGACAGCAGTTTTAGGTGTTAATACTAGACAAAAAATTCGGAGTAATAAAAAATAATGCTCACTGAAATCAATGGCAGATTTAGTAACTGCTGGAATAATTGGGTGTGTTTAATCAGATGATATTCCATCACTTCTTGCAAAGATCACACTATCATTACAGCATTTCTGTCTCATTAGGTCTGTTTGAAGTCACAATAACGTACCTCACAAAATTTGCCTTTCACCACTTTCATAGCACTGCAAAATCTAACTCATTAAAAGAGAAGAAATGCTGAAGAAGGTTTTGATTATTTGTTTGCTTGGTTTTTTTTTTTGTTTTTTTTTTTTTTAAATCACCCCTTTATTAATTTTTTTAAAAAATACTTGGCCAATGTTAGGCAATCTTTTTGGGAGCAATGTAGGAAGTTTCATACCTGTTCCTTTGAAGAAAGGAGAATTCTGCATAAATGTGAAGATGTGGTTGTTTTATGACAGCTCCTCAGCCATAACAGCTTTTATAACTGTTGGAAGAATTTAAATGCAATTAGTCCTTTACGTGTCCACTTGTTGTCTCAGAGTAAAAGAAAGCGATCTTTCTAGAGGCTTTAAAAAAAAAATCCAATGATCCACCTCTGGAAACTTTTTGACATCAGAAAAAAAAATTTCCACTGCTTTTAACAAATGTGTTGGCTAATTCTCAAGCTAATGAGGTCTGGGGGAGTATTCTTCAATTGTAAGTATTTCCACTAAAGTGTTTGCAAAAGTACACAATGAATTCAAGTATTTTTGAAAGGAAATGTTTAGGTACTTTCTCATGACAAAAACCATAAATTATTCTCTTGAGAGTTTGCAGGGGTTGTTCCTTTTTACTTTAGTTCTGCTTTTTGCTAAAGATGCTAAAATTGGCCGTTTGACTAGGATTATTGTACAGTAATTCACAACTGATGAAGAACAGTAAATCAAGATCTTTTTTTTAAAAAGGCAGAATGCTGATTTGGAAACCTCCTCCTTTGCTTATACTCTATGAAATAAACTGATTTACATGTCCAGGTGACAGAAGGGAAAAGAGGGGGAATATAGAAGTGGATTTTTCACAGCAATTTCTCCCCAAGCTTTATAGATAATTAGATTTTTAAATATCTTTGTGGATCATGTCTGCTCTCTACAAACTTTGTTGACTAACTGCAACTAAACTTGCATAGTGCAAGTGCAATGTGTTTTGCATGGGTACTATGGTACATATTGAAATGTTGATATTTTATTTTCTACAGTGTCCTATCACTTGGTTGTTTATTAATTGTTAAAACAAAGATAACTGTGAACTAAGTAATTTCCCATATATCATAGCAAATCAAAAAAGTATTGAAAAGACTATTTGACTGGTACACTATTTTTAACTAACCCAAGATGATGAAGGTAAGCTGGGATGAAGAATGAGAAATAATACTAAACTGTCAGCAGCCACGTCTCCTAGACTGGGGAGAACGGCTCTTCTTATCTGTTAAAATTGGTGGATCTGGCAAAACAAAAACTGAAACAAAGCCCTCTCCCAGGCCCACCCCAACAACCTGTCAGTGCAGCGTTGGCAGTCTCTGACCCTGCACTAGAAATCGCTCTCCAAAGAGACAGTTTCTGGTCAGCGCCGGAGTCAGCGCAGGCACTCTCCTTACTGACCTTCAGGGCTGAAATCCCAGTTATATGGAAGAAAACTGCTGTTGGTATGAATCCTACAAAGTAAATAAAATACTCATAACCTCTTTTATTTGGAATGTTATATTTCTTTCAGATGAGTGCATTATACCACATAGGCTATCCAGTATTTTCTTTCAGCCCAGTAATGTTTTAATATAATGGAAAATCTGATTGTTAAAGTGAAAAATTCTGAGTGCTTGAAAGTATTAAAGTAAGGGAGGGAAAACAAATGCTGTTACTGGCTTGATGTTATAATCAGTTACTTAGATAAGGTGATTGCGTTAGCCTAGGAGCCTGATTAACAGTATTTATTAGAGTCAGATTTAGATAAAATTGAATTGAAATGAGAACATTTTGCTAGGATGTCTAAAATAATATATATACTCTGAAGACAATATTTAAATGTTCTAAGGAGATAAACATCTTAATGGTCTCTCAGCGGCACAGCTCTCTCTGTTAAGCTTGACCTCAAATAGTAATAGAGAAGTAATGTACAACCTAGTTATGCGTGTTTATATCCTACTGATGTATGTGGGTGTTGTGATGTACTCTAGTCCAGAGCACAGCATTGTAATGGCTTTGATCCCATGACTGTTCATTTAATGAGAGAACTTCTTGGTTACCGCCAGGGGGCAAAATCAGGTCCAAAATACTTTGTGTTATAAAAAAGAAAAAAAAATCTGCTACTATTTGCTCTTGCAGCCTTTTAAGATACATATTTACCACATTAGAATTTCACAACAAACATGTAAAGCAAATAAAACTACACTCATCTTGACACTATTTTAGCTCCAGAAAAATATCTACTGGATCGTTCAAGGTTAAAAAAAACAATAAAATAGGAGTGCCCATTCAGTCCTTTTTTTTCACTTTTGTGTCTTGCATTCATAATTGTAAAAAAAAAAAAAAGAAGTTCTCTTAATTTGAAATCGCCTATGAAGAAGAACAAAAACATAGAGAACAAAGCAGAAAATACCTTTTGATGATCCTGATTGCATCTTGCACTTGGGTGCACGGTCTGTCTCTAAACTCTGACTCATCTGCCACCAGCAGGCTTTAAGGTGATAATCACCCACACAGAGCTATTCGCACATCTTGTCTATCCCATCCTGTATCTAATTATACCCTTTGTAACAAACTGCTTAGCATAATTAGTGGAGTTATGCTTTACAGGAATAAAGATAGAAGCTATGGTTTAGAAGATTCAACTTTTTAAAGGCATACATGTACAGAGTAGGAACTTTGATATTTGGTCACAATAATGAACATTTTGATGCATTGGTCTATGTAAAATTGTACAATCATTATTTTAGCAAGTAAAATAATGTAGTTTTCAGAATATTTACATACTGTATGTAAGCATTGCTTAGAATTATGAAATGGTTTTGGGACTCATTAATTGCTAACACTTTCACCAGTATTTTTCCAGACATGGCTGAAAAATGCTGAAAGAGCCAGCACTGGAATCAAGAATGCTGGAAATGATCAGGGAATCTGCTATTCAACTGATAGACAACAGCAGGGACAAATGACCTTAATGGGAAAGCTCTGATTTGTTGTTTTTTTTTCCTTCTAGATGATCAGAAAGGATGTTTACTTAGTGACCACTCTTTCTTTGTGTTCAAGCTTTAATGATGAGCTGCTTTAATACAATATCCTTTGACGTAAAAAAAAGGAGTAGAGAATGATACACATATGTGCACATAGGTAAATATATTTTATTTTCCTTTACTTGCTTTCATTGCAGTCTTAAAAGTGCTAAATGAACGTTGCTTGCAGTGGCATCTTCTGTGTATGCTGGCAGTTTAGTCTTCATAACCCCTTGCCCCAACCCCGTCCTTCTTCTAGACTATGAAAAGCTTGAGGCACAAAAAAGCCAATACCCTCCCCCCTCTTTAGTGTTTGCTGCCAGGCAAAATAAACCCCAAACTGTTATCTCCTGAGAGTAACTTCCTGTCCTCAGATGGGGGAAAACTCAGCTGATAGGAACACAAACATCGTATTAGCATAGACAAAAGAAGAAATCATGCAGAATCCATTAAAGCAGCCATAACTAATTAATCTTGTTTGGTTTTATGTGTTAATTGTACTTCTGTTAAATTCTCTTAGAGACCAGGATAAATTTATGGGTTCTATCCTTGTTTAATGATAATTCTGCTATTTCTATTTTATAGGAAAGATGTTCAGAACATTGTGCAAGTAAAACTATTTTCCCCCTGAGCTGTTTAAGAAAAAACACATGAAAAATCCAAGCAGAATATCAGTATTTACTTGTGCTCATGAAGAGATGCTCATGCTTCATCCTTTCCAAGTAGGCAGAGAAATTTGTTGCATTCTACCACATATTATTGCAAGACATTTATAGCAGATTAAAGATAAAGCATAGACTTGCAGAAACTCTTGTATTTTCTGTGGAATGTTAAACAGTATTTTCTCCATTTGCGATAAACTGTACTAATCACCCCAGTGTAAAATACAAGGAGGTCAACAATGCATCCTTTCAGGTCACCATTGTTTAAAAGGTATTTGAGTTTCCCTATTAAGTTTTCAAAGGCCAACATCTGCTGATGCTCAGAAATGGTAGATGTGGTGACGAAGGCTGTATGGGGTGTGAAGTGAAAACACAATCATAAAGTCCATGCAACGCAGTACTAAGAAACTACAGCACAACCAAACTCCAAAGAGCTAGTTTCCCATTCATCCCATTTCTGGTATTAATGGCAGGAATATTCCTGAGAACAGTGACATAAAGGTCTCTTTCATTTAGGTTTGTTGGGTTTTTTTTTTTTTTGTTATAAAATAAGCGTATAAACACAAGGTTTTGAAAATAGTGTATCACTATGCATTTGCAGTCATGTAGATGCCAAAGGGGATACTAGAGCGGGAAAATGACATTATTAAGATTGAAGGCTTTCATTTGCACGTTATTGTCATTGATGCTGTTTCACTATTTAAAACTGCAAAACAGATGCCATGGCATTCAGCTGTTAATGCTGCTCTCATTTGCAAGGCTAGTTTTGATGGCATTTAACTTGTTGTCTAGAGCTTAACAAATCAGCGCTATTCATGAGCTTAAGTAAACCGCGCTGATTTATAAATTGACAGACCTGACCCCGCATCAAAGTAGTTTTACCCAAATTATTAGAAGCTTTTCAGCTGGATATCAGATATTTCAAATTGTGTTGTAGTACTGTGATTTTTTATCATTGTGATAGTCCCACATCACACAAGTGGTGTGTAAAGCCCCTGCAAAGCTGAGGCCATGGGGAATTTTCTTTCAGTCAGCCACAGCAGGATCCCATTTCTACCTCTCTGCTTTACTTGTGATCAGTCAATGCGTCATGACTGTGTGCACTTCCCAGCCATGGAACTCAGTTAGGCTCACAGCTGAGCTACTGTGCACTTAGTCCTTTCAAGTGTTTTATTTAATTAATCATCTATTTCATTGATATATTAGTGCTTTACATAACGGTGTTATGGTTTGGTTATAGTTTAAGTATAATATTTTGGTTCTTTAATTGCATACAGGAAAGCAAGTTTTTGTGAAGGAACATAATTCTGCTTATATTGCAAAGTAAAGCCCAGTTCAAAGGCTGCTGGAGTTAAAGATTCTAGCAGATGCATTGCATTTGCTAAGCTACTTCATAAAAACAAATCTCGTACATTTATAAACTCTTCCATTTGCTCTTTGAATTTACATACACACATACCCACATGAAAATTAATGGTCCTATACTTCTTCGTTATTAGCAAACACTTTTTTTTTTCAAAAGTGCTCAACAAATATTTTCTGTGGAACAGTGTTTCAATTCTCTGTATAACATTCAGTTTTACAGCACTCAGTTTTCATTTGCTGATCAGAACTGATCAAAAAATCTGTGGTTGAAGGCAGATGTGCTGTCAGGAGTGACATTTGCTCTGACCACGTAATACGGTTACCCATTAATGTGACAGAGGAAGGCCAACACACAGCCCCTGCATTACAGAGCACATTTTCAGAGAAAACATTAACTACAACAGAAAGGGATATTGGGAAATTAGATCCAAGAAGCTGAATGAAAATGCAAAACAATACTGGTTTTATTACTTACTACCGATACTGGAAATACTGGGTATGCCTGTAGAGAAAGAAAACAGAAAAGTACAGTTAGCTGTTTGCTGTATTTAGCTGAGCTATTACATCTAAGATCCTGAAAACAATTCTCTCCTGGTTTTCAGAATATTATATCAATACATAGTTAAAGCCAACAACTGCCAATATGTACCCAGCCCTTTAGAAATTCAGTCTTTAGATTTTTCAGTATGAGGCTGCAGGGACCACTAAAATGTATCGACAGATGGGTATTTCTGGGACCTACACCAGCTCTCTGAACTTCATGAATTAGTTCAGAACAGTTTTGTATTTCAACTAACCAGCCATTAGGTTTAATGCTCTAGATAAAAATATAGTCATGCATGTATTATGCACATCTAGGAGAATAATTTAATCAAGGGATAGATGCATTGCTAACTGCTTTGGCCAGCTGCTTAAATCAGTTCATACCTTCTGTTGCATTAACTGTATATAGCTATTTTTTTCCTCTTTTACCTGATGGTTATCTAATTAAAGCTATAGAAAAGACAGGTAATTGAGCGAAACAATCTAATGCATTAGGTTGGTCATATTGACTAAGCCTCTCATTGATTTTTTTTTTCTTTTCTGCTTTCACTTCAATTCCTAAGTTGAATGAATGCAAGGAAACCACTCCAGAGGCAGGTGAGATTTACCAGAAGAGGTGGGGCCACTGAGAAGTAAAACTCCTCTGCTGGATTAGCAATGAGGGGTCTCATGTTGCACCATGCAGTCCCAACATGCAGCTTGTTGTCAGGTCTGCCCTGAAAGGTGTGTAGCACAAAAATATGGACATGAAATATTTTCTGAAATGCCATTTTCTTTAGATTAAATGGCATTGCTAATGACACTATTGCTAGCCTCTTGGGTTAAAGTTACAAATTGCAGATCAGCATTTAAATCCCAGATATTTGCATCTTCTAGGTTAAATACAGTTTGCCTTTTGCAAGTTTTATTGACTTTTGATGGCATGCATTTTACTGCAGAAATCTGTCTGTTTCTCCATTAGACATCTGCTATACTTCTTTCAACATCCATCCTTAAATTTCATCTTGCTCTGAGATGGTATGGACTTCATTCTGCAGTTAAGCAAACTGGAGAGAAGCAGTGTCTTGGGGATAAATAGTATTCACAGTAAGCGAGGTTGTAGAGTGAAGTTGGGAACATTTCTAACTCATGGCACAGCTAAAACAGCGCTGAAGTAATTGCATTTGCAGAATGGCAAACATAAACAGATCTTCTGTGTTTCACCACACCAGTCCCAGGGCACATGTCTGAACTGCAGCTCTGGTTTTGTATCCCATGGAACCTGTGGTCTGGCACGGCAGCGGGCGCTGCACTTGAGACAGCACCTGCTGCTAACCGAGACCCACACTCAGATCTTGTTTGCAAACTTACTAATTTCTACTTCTGCTGAGATTAACATGTATTTCCCAAAATTTTAGAATCCTGAGGTATTGAAAGCTGAATAAAATACCATCATAGTAGAGCAATGCTGTTAGAGTTCTAAAAGTAACAAAAAGGGCTTTTTTCAGTTAGACTAATGTAAAAGAACTCTAATCCCTTTATCTTAAATGTCAAAAAGGCAATCAATTTTCAAATAATTTTCCCTGAAGTTTCAATAGCAGCTTGTTTACATTTTTGCAAGTCATTGTAGCTGTTTTAAATTAGCAGGATTCATCTTCCTTTATAAACCGATGGAAACTGCACAACTATTAGATAAGAAACAGATACTGTGTTCTCGCACTTACACTTCCACTGTGAAATGGTATTTGTGTTTCCTCTGGGTATACTCCCCCGCCTCAAACCTCTTTCTCTCCTACATGCACATACAAATATCCTTTCCTTTTTCTCCTGAACAGATTGTAGCAAAGGGAGAGGTCTTCCTGCAAGTCTGCTCTCCTCATTTTACTGCATTTCAAAAACTTCAATGAATTCATAGCGATAAATGCTTCCTGGGCAGAGAATAATGAAAACAAGACGCCTGCAAGCCTGAAGGGCTCTGTATTAACCTTGCAAGGTTGTCTTCAGGTCCTGTTTAAAAAGCTCTTCTTCTTTTTCCCTACTGAGTTTCTGGGTTGATGTGATCTTCTGTAACCAGCTTGACTTTTGTAATACCAGGTATCCCTGTGTGCAGTGACTGGCCTCGATAGTGCACTACTTTATGCCCTTTCTGCTAAAGAGAGTGAGAATGGCACATCTAAGTTTGTCTGGAAAAAAGCTGGTTATGTAGGGCCACGAAACAGGATCTATTAACACTCTGTGAAAACTGCACATACGATGGGAAAATTATTCTTAGTACGAGCGTTTTGGTGAGATCTGGAGTTACATATTGAGGCTAGCTCTTGAACTCAGCTGAGCTGTATTTGGTGCAAGTCCTTAGGTAATGAGGCACTGGAGGTGTGATTCTGCCTCTCCCTCTCTGTCAGTGTATAAAGTAGTACATTATGTGATGTGGACAATTTCCTGTCAGCCTTCTATTGAAATCTGTGACTATGTTGCAGCAGTGAAATAACGTGAACAGGTTACAGAGAGAGAAGAATCAGGCCCAACACTTCCCTTGATGCACAACTCTATTCAGCTGGACATAAAGAGTAAATAAAACCAAGTGACTTCATTTGTGTATATTCAGTTGTTAAACCAAAGAAATGTTCAGTCTAAATTACCTTCCAGTTGAAATCACTGGCATGGTTATTAATGGTAATAGTTTTATAGTGAGGAAAGAGCAAGTAAAGTGTGCAAAGAAAGTTCAGGGGTAGCTACTGCCCCTGAAATGGCAAACATTGCAGAAGAAAGTCTCTAATACTATATATTATTTTTTACTTGACTTGAGGGTGCTGGTTTTGTATATTACATGTTCACTGTAAGGGTATCTAAATATACATGCATTACTTGAGAGAAAAAAATCTGGTGTTTTCCTTTCATATGATCTTCTGCATCTGCCCTGTAATTTTCTCGCTTCCTCTTTTTCCAGGAATGGGTTGTTTTAGCTATTAGCTACCATGGAGCTGCCTATTGACAACAGAGGAAAAAGCAAATCAGATGCTAGCAAAGAAAGCGAATTTTTGATTTCTTGTATAGTTTGTGTCAGTGTGAAATCTGTAACACAAATGAAGAGCATCAAGCTTTTGCTGAGAAAGGGCACGCTACTGCTTCCAGTCTTGGGGCAGGTCATACCCTGCAGTCCCTCTCATCACCTCCATCCTCAATGCCTGTGCGTGCTTCCCGCCGGCAGTGCAGTTAATGCAGCCACGCTGCGTCTCTTCCTGAGCAGGGAGTACGTGTGGGATAAAGGGATTATTCTGTCAACTCAGACTTGGCTACCATCTTTCCCATGGGTTTCTCCACCTCTTCTCCATCACAGCTCCAATGTGCCATATGACAGGGAGCCAGGGACAGGGTCCTGCTGCTATCATAACACTACACCCAGCTTGCAGCTCTCTCACATTCAGGGAAAGAATGTCACCAAGAGCTCAGTAAATTATCCAGGTGAGGTAAAGAGAGCTCAGAGACTGAGAATTAAGCCTGACTCCTATAAAGGCATGGCAGGATAAGATAGTAAATAATGCAGTGCAAGTTCAGATTCATATAAATTGCTGATCAAAGCCATGTGAGAGCTTTTCTGACAAAGGAGACATCCTTATAATTGCACTCTACACCTTACATTTTAACTCTTCAACGGGAACAAAATATAGAGCTGTATTTCAGAGTCAGAGCAGGGCTGTTAATGCCACATCTGATCTTTTGCTAGAATATCTATGCTGCAGCATGACAGCACTTTCTGCAGTGAGCCTTCTCTCTCTTTGCAACTCCTCCACTGAGTCATGATTGCAATATCAGATCCTCTGCATCAGTTTGAGAACTTCTGAATTCTTTAGAACTTCTGAATTCTTTAGTAATTTAAAGCCTTGAGAAGCTGGAGACACCCAGCACCTCAAAGAGAGTGATTGCTATGATCATAGGAGTAAACTTTTCACGTATTGCCAAACCTGTATTCAGCCAAAGGACCATACACAGTGAAAGATAAAATTCTTAGGAAATTTCACATCTGTTTCTTTGCAGGAGCCCTGGAATTCCTGTTACTGTTAATTTTGCAGTTGCTTGCTCTGTAAAGATTGGGAAGTTTTCAATTCCCAGGAAAAAAGAACTGCTTAGATGAAGTTTGTTATCCTCCACCTCTGCTTTTCCAAGCAATATCACCACAAATGGGACAGATAAAATATTTAGTTATTGGTTTACTGAATGTAGTTATTGGTTTACTGAATAGCACCTTTTAAAATTTTGACATTTTTTCGTGGTGTTTTAGTGACTCCAAACCACCAAATACTGAAAACTCTGTCTAGGAAACTCCCAGTGAGATCAAAGGATTTTTTTTCGAGTAATAATAATAATTTATTGATAGAATATTAGATAGTGGAAACTTCAAAAAGCCTGAAAGACCATTTTTAGAACTGAGTACCTTACAGCAGACACTTTGCCTTCCCATACTGCTGCCAGAACCCACTTTCATTGCTCCTCTTCACTGTATACGCCAAAAATAGAGTTGTTTGAAACCAGTGGCGGATGGAAGCAATTCATTTCCCAGCAACAGATGCCACCCTAACCAGCTCAACCAACCAACTCAGCAGGGTCATGCAAGAGGGTAGAGTGCTGAAGACAATATTTTCAAGACCCATTTAAAAAAAAATGCCCGTTATTTATAGTGCATTGGTTTTTGGGTATGTACCAGCAATGTTCTGCTGGCCAGTGCATTTGATACCTAGTTGGAGGAAAGTTAGGCTATCATTTGCAGGTTTTCCTGACACTTCTGTTATCCTGAATGCTCTTGATAGACTACAGTTTTGTCCTCACCACCAAGTTTCCCAGCCTGACACAGCTTTTCTGTGACATCTTCCTGTGGCTTTACACCTTCTGTAAGCTTCACAAGCCAAAATTAATATGTAATACAGGAACAATAAGAAACTTTACTGTTTTGCAAGCTATTATTGTGTTCATATCTTCCTTTTTCCCTGTGAAAGATGTTATCAAAATCACCAAGGAGCAACAGTTTACATCTTTAGCAGGAGTGTCCCATTCCTTCAAATTGAGATGATGCAGGATCACCTCCTCTACCTCAGTCATGAAGTAGGCACTGGAAAGCTCTTTCCAGTTGTCTGAGAGAATGGGGCCCTTAGAAAATGGGATACTATCTACTTTATGCATCTGCTTTGACAAGACAGCAGGATGTGTGACCTTTCCAGTTACAGGGGTACATGCTACTTGGATTCCTGAATAGAAAGCCTACCATCACACAGCCTCTTGGCCAGCTTCATTTATGCTGGACCCTCAAGATGGCTTTGTGTCAGCAAATATTCATGGGGGAAACTACAAACACAGATGAGGGTAATCAATACAATACTTCAAGTGCCATATTTTTTGCCAGAAACTGTTCCTGTGGCAGCTGTGCTGCAGTGATACCTAATAAGTCTTTTTCCATTCAGGGAGGATTAAGGCTGTGCTGCTGAGACAGAAGCTGTACTGTCAGAGGGGGAGCCACTGCAGGAGAAATTCAGTAAACTGATTGGGACTATCTGCCTAAGTGTCGACTGAAGAGAACCACCAATGTTCCCTGTGTCCTGGTCAATCCTTTGTTTCACGTTGAATTGAGAATTAGGAAAGTCATGTAGCAGCTGCGAGGCGGTTTTCGCCCGGTGTCAAGCCCTTCTGGTATAGGTTATTGGTTGTGGAGGGACTGACAAAAAGCCAGCAGGCTTTGATGGATGGCAGCCCAGCACAGTACTAGACAGCCCTGTCTGATGGAGCAAAGAACATAAGTGCCAAAGATGATCTAAACAACAGGAGGAAGAAAAAGGCTAGCGCTGTCAGACACACATGACTGCTGAGGAGAAAAGCTATCTTGTAATACCAAGTATAGAGAAATTCAATAAGTTCACTTTGAGTGTCAAAACATATTGCAGAACAAACTATCCATAGAATGTGGCAGCACAAGGGAATAAATGTAATCACAAAATAGTCAGTAAGATAGAGTGAAAATATAAAATGAATGCTATGCAGGAGACAAATGCGGAAATATTGTTAGTGGGAGTAAACAACAGAGAACTCGGTGTCTTTCACAAGTGAAGCAGGCAGAAAATGTTTAGCATTCTCCTGAAAAACTCGTGTTGACTTAAAATGAGAAGGACACAGAAAACCGCTTTATATCAAGGTTTAGGCTGTGACTGGAGTATAATCTAGAATGGTCTTGTATTTCATGAGCTGTAGCTTGAAAAGTTCCAATAACGTTTTATTCGCCACACAAAAAAGGCAGAAGCAGAACAGTGAAAACAGCAGAAGATCCACTTGGGAAAGATTTGGAAATGGACGTTAGGCTTCTTGTTGAATCTTAGCAAATTTCTCAAATTATGAGAATGTGAAGAAAAAGAATCTTGTTACTTTGTGGAAGAAAAAAAAGTGTTTCACTCATACAACTCTTTTTAGCTATATCTTATTTAAGCATGCTCATATATAAAAACACCTTGAAATCAATTTAAAATTTAAAATATTTTGGTCTTAGATGGAAAAGATAGACTCTGAAATTGGAGGAAGGAAGAGTATCAAAGGGACACTGTTTGACTGGATTCTACGAAGTGTCCCCATGGAATTAAAGTAATATATCAAGGGAAGTTTAGGGTCAAACGAGGTAAGTTAATTCTATCAATATGTTCCAGCAGCTACTTACAGCATTCATGCCTGCCTAAGGAGAGTATAATGCCAGGGCTGCATTGCTGATCACATGATAGAGATGGTGATGTAAACACAACAGAGTAAGTGAAATTACACTCGCTGTGCCAAGAGTTGACAAAGTAATGCAAAATTTCATATGCTCCAACACACGTGGCAATAAATCAGGAAATTACAAAAGAAATGAAGCTTTTTACATACTATAAATGATTTTTGCTTGTACCAAGTCATCAGACAACCCACAAGAAAAGAAGGTGATTTAGTTCTGACTAGTACATAGATTCAAGAAGTAGTTGTCAGAGAACCACTTCTGGACTGAAAGTCAACTTACTTGCTGAGAAGGAAAAGGACAAAAAAAATCCACTACAATAATACTTAACTTTCAGAGAGCGAGCAGATAAAAATGAGGAAGTTAGTTAAAAGAAAAATGAAAAGAACAGCTAAAAAGATTTAATGCAAACAGCATGGAGGCAGGCTAGAGATAAAGTGTATGAGAGAGACAGAATAATCACATATAACCCATCTTTTTTAAAATTATAAAAATGAACTATCTTATTCACAAACAAAAAAGCCTTCAACACTCAACCCAAAACAGCAGCATGAAGATTTTAGAAGTCATCTGAATGGAGAAAGATAGGAGAAAAAAAAGAGTATAAAAATCTGTCAAGTTAAATATAAACCACAGTATTTTGAGAATCAACTTACTACCGACATAAAAGTTAATAATCCTTTCTTTGTTAAAATAACCACACTAGAAGCAGGAGGCCTCCCAGAGAGATGATTGGGTAGATAGGCAATCAAGTTATAAAAGCACTGAATACTAAATTGATTGTTTTCACTGACTGATGTTCACAACAAAGGTTAGAGAGTTTCTCACAATGTGAGGAAGTTTCTCACAATGCCTATCGTCATCTGAAGGTGTTTTAGAAGAGGTAAATAATATTGAACAAGAAGAATTGCCATAAGGCAATGTTCACCTAAAAAGTGTTTTAAAGGAACTCAAATATGACATTTCTGAACTAACTACTGTAACATATAACCTGTCAGTTATGTCAGCCTTGATGCCAGAAAAAATGTTGTAACTGTGACGCAGTCTTTAAAAATGACTCAGGGGCTGATCCTTGTAATAACAAACTATAAACCAGACACATTTGTATGCCACTGTAAAAGATCCATGTTGTTCTCTGGTCTAGAATATCACCTGTAGTTTCAGCCTCACCAAATTTAAAAAAATGACACTATAGAACCACAAGAGAGCAAGAGAGCATAGATGACCAGAGATGTGGCATGGTTTTATATAGGATAAGAGTAAATAGATTAGGATTCGTCATTTAGAAAATAGATTGGGAAGTGGACATGTCAAGTATATATAATCATAAATGGTATAATGGATGTAAATAGGGATGTATTATTCTCTTTTTCTTCCTATCTAAGGAGGTATATGCTGAAAAGGCTGCCTACTATTTGCAAAAGGTTTTGTTTTTTGATGGAGCTCTGTATCTGATGGAATTCAGTAATGTTGGAAGTTGTTAGCAAGCTTCGGGCATCCTTTTGCTGGGCGCTAATTCCGTTGTTCCGTCTGGTGTGTGCTCAGCTGATTGGAAAGGAAGTAACTGGCATAGCGAGCTGCATTTAGAACGATCCTGATTCTCATCTTCACATGTATTTGTCTCTAGTTTAGATGACTGCTGGGGTAGCAACTGCATATATATAAAAATATAAAAAGTGTGTATGTGCATATGTGTGTACCTATGTATATATATAAAATATATAAATAAAATCAACCTGATAAATATTACTTTTTTCCAAACATAGTTTTAAAGTATTAATTCTGTGAGCCACACTTTTTATAAGAAGTGAAAAAGTGAATACTCTTACAAAATGTTTTTTGCCCACTTTTTGTAAGTTCTTTTTTTTCTGCTCAGTAAGAATTTAATCATAATTTCATGCCCCCACACTTCACGGTTTGTTACTTGGTCTATTACTCTCATATTTCACTTGATAAGGTCCTGCTTCCTATGATATTCATATTTGAGTTTTGATTCTTCACAGCTGCTGCTTTGAAGTCTTAGATAACATTCTGAGCATTGCACATTGCTCCTGGTTTTAAACTTTTCATTCAACTGCAGTACATAGCTGTGCTTCTCCCAAAGAACTTTTCAGTAAATTGTTCTGTTCTAATATTCTAAAATGAATGTTTTGCTTCTCATCAGGGCAAAACTGTAGACTTTTCTTAAAAGAAGCTAATAACTTCTGTCAAAAGGTTTGGTGATTTATCCTTCAATCCTTTCTTCAAAGGGTTTACATCTGTTGCTCAGTTCAGGATGATTTTGGATGATTGTGTATTCCATACATACATGAAAGGAAGAACTGACGCTCACACTTGTCTTCATGCCCTCTCTCTCAGCACCATATTCTTTTCAAACCAATCCTGTCCAGGACCAGGAAATGAAGCTGTCAATAACCTCCTGGGGTTAATATGAAAGTGTGCTGGAACAGTGAGTATGTGTGTTGTTGAATGGCTATTAGCTGGAAACAAGCATATATAAAACCTCAGGTTTTGCCCTGGCTTTCCCCTTTCAACACTTACAGTGACCTAGAAGAGTGAATCTGGGCTCCAGGTCAACATCAGGTACAAACTTCCTATGCCAACCTTGAGATCTTTTGTTATTAAATGCAAAAATTTGTCTGAGATTTTCTTAAATGGACAAAAAATGAGCAAGGACCTCATTTCACCCATTGAGCTGAGGTTGTTTTGAATCTCGAGGCAATAAGGATGTATAAATGGTGAGCTGAGGGCACCATGGCTGGAGCAGTACTGCAGATATTCCCACTGGTTTCTCTCCTCTGCGTGTCCTTTTTATGTGAAGGGTCCTAATTTTTTCATTCCTTAGCCCTTTCTGTGCAGTGCCCAGGGATTTGTCTATGGATACAAACATGCAGCTCTCATGTAAGTTATTTACAACCATGTAAGAGCACAGATGATGTACACTTACAATTAACACTTACAATTTGACACCTTGTCAAATTATATGCACTGGGTCATAAAGAAATGACAAACTTCTGCCAGCATTAATCTTCCTTCAGAGTCAAGATATGGGGCAGAATTCTCATAATGAAATATCCTTGTTATACAGAACTACTTACAGATATTAGCAGTGCCCTTAGGTATAGGCAGATAAGAACCAGGGCTCCACGGTCGGCCCTGGTAATTCTTCTTGCATTTTCCACAGTCTGGGCCAGTTGTGTTATGCTCACATTCACAAAGTAGTCTTTTGTTTTCTTCTTTACAGCCAGTAGCGTGAAGGTTGCACTTACACCTAATTTTAAAAGGCAAAAATAAAAAAAAAAAAGGTGGGATATTATTTAGAGGTGAGTTTAAGTTCAGATTAAGCCTTAGTAAAGCATGTCCCATTGCAACCACTCTATTCTTGTGTGTTGTGCCTGCGTTGTTGTTTTACCATGTTTTACAAGACATCACTCAGTAGCATCTTGCAATATCTCCATCTCACACAGGTCGAAAAGCACTAATTTCACCAAGACTCCAAGATGCTGAATCTTTTTTGTTTTCACTAATGCAGCTCCACTGAGATCAACTAAATTATTCATAATTTTCACTACAGACAGCTCTATAATCTTGCAAAAATTCAAGAGTTACTACTTACAGGAACAACAAAAGTCCTCTGCTTATGTCCTTAGAGAATCTGGCCCAAATTAAATCCAAATTAGGCCCTGGGAGCCTGTGAAAACAGACTTCAGTTAAATATCAAGTCCAATGCCACACTTCAGTAGAAGGGAAGCTCAGTGTAACTGCATTTAGCCATTCTTGTTCAGCAAGTACTGCCTTGCTCAGAGAGGGAAAATTTTTGCCTGCTTTAATTTGCTATAGTTGTAGTAGCTGAAGGACAGAGGAAGTATTTTGTTAGGCACATTTAATTTCACTTAGGAAGGAACACCTAATCGAACCATGCAACTAAATCATTAGATAAACCGGATTCTGCATCTGATCTTGGAACAATTGTATTTTCCTTAA